>NW_016240976.1:0-1045 GCF_001687245.7 Rhagoletis zephyria | reverse complement strand
ACTTTTCCCGCCAAATTAACTATTTTTTAACTTCCCCTCCAAACAGTTTGACTGCTTTGAGGTTGAACTTAATTGTATTGAAAAGAGCGCGGGTACTTATTTTCCCGTATTCAACCAGGAACGGCCGTCAGCCACCACACATCGTCCGTACCCGCTCTACATTTGTACATATCCATAAAAAAATAATAATAAATCAAACATATTTGACAAGGGACTAATTTTTCGTTGGTTTATTTATTTTATCGCTTTATATTGAAAATACATTGGTGCANCCTCAAAAATATTTCCAACAGTCATCTATCTTAAACTTCCTTAATTTAATACCTATATTTTAATAAGTCATTTATTTTATCAATTATGTAAATTTAGTTCAATTTTCAAACAGGTGGCAACCCTCCTCAATAATATTTTCGGCAGTAAACCTTAATATTGAAATACTTCCATTTATTTATTTTTGTAATATAAATGATCCTGCTATGATACCGAACAATACAAAAAAAAATATTCAAATCAGTTCAGCGGTTCTCGAGTTTCGATGATCGTGACAAAGGAACACAACATTTTTTTATATATAAATATAGATTTCTAAATCAAGATTTTTAAATGCCTTTAGTTTGGTACCGATATTGTAAAATTTAATTTATTTTACCAATTTAATTGAGAATAATTTTCAAACAGGTGGCAACCCTCTTCCAAGAAACTTTCTACTGTAGGACTTTTAAAAACTCTTTAGTTCGCTACCTACATTGCAATATTTCATTTGTTTAATCCATATAACTGAGTTAAAATTTTCAAATAGGTGGCAATCCTGCACAAAAGTATTTCCTAAAGTTTTCTTTCCCCAACCTCTTTANTTTGATACCCAAATTACCGTATTTCATTTATTTTATCAAAATAACTGAGTTTAAATTTTCAAAGATGTGGCAACTTTACTCAAAAATATTTCCAGCACCTATCTTTCTTAAAACTCTTGAATTTAATATCTATATTGAATATATCATTTAGTTTATCAATAAAATTTCGCTTAATTTTTTAACAGGTGGCA
>NW_016240975.1:0-1045 GCF_001687245.7 Rhagoletis zephyria | reverse complement strand
CGGAGACAGCCACGTAGCTTGATGGATCTTTTTATGCTTGAACCTAGTGTTGCATACAACCATGTTGCGGGCCCCTTCGAAGTCGATCAGCCTCAATCCGTTGTCGGACGTTTTGTCGTGGAGGCTGAATTTTCCGACGGTGGTGCCAAAGATCGCTTCCTTGCCCACACGGGCATTGAAGTCGCCAAGCACGATTTTGATATCATGACGGGGGCAGCGCTCGTACGTGCGCTCCAAGCGCTCATCCAAGCGCGATCCTTGGATACCTCCATCCTTCTCTTCCGTTGGGGCATGGACGCAGATGAGCGAGATGTTAAAGAATCTCGCTTTGATGCGGATTGTGGCTAGACGCTCGTCCACCGGGGTGAACGACAGTACTCGGCGACGGAGTCTCTCTCCCACCACAAATCCAACTCCGAATTTGCGCTCCTTTACATGGCAGCTGTAGTAGACGTCGCAAGGCCCCAGACNTTTAAACGTTTGCCGTGGTCGTCATCATAAGGGGGGGTCTCATCCGAGGCTTTGCCTTGTTTCTTCACTGGAAGTGGTTTTTACGCGGCGGGTCCCAAACCCAGCGCACAACCCATTGCTGGAACTCCCTAATCTGTAATTAGAAAAAGAGATTACCCATACAAAATTCGTCCAACCTGCTTTTATCGATTATTTCTGCAAAGAAGAGGAGAAATGCCAAATGTAAACGAGCTTGAGGTAATATTTATATGTGAACATACTTTAATATTGCTTCATGCGTGCTGCCATATAAGTTTGTATATTCAATTTTTCTGTCAAACGCACGAACGCAATGGAGATCCGCCTTAATACTTTAACCGCGTACTCGATACCCACCTAAGTACTTGCGGGAATGATTCCAGTATTCCATAAGTAATCAGTACTATAATAAAGAATCGATTGTTTCTCGTTGTTACTCGTATCGGAACACCACTGTCAACAAATTGCTGCCGCCAAACGCTCTAATTTCTATAGGAGTGATTTTTCAAGAATTTTTAATTTTTTACAATTAATAAAAACAGATTAAAAAAAAAAA
>NW_016240974.1:0-1045 GCF_001687245.7 Rhagoletis zephyria | reverse complement strand
TATTTTCCAACAGAAAATACAAGCATCCATGGTACACTAAGGAATTGAATCGATTTTGTCATAGATATTTTATGGAATTAGTTATCGATATTTTTTATCGATTTAGTGACCGATATTTAATTGATTTCGTTTATCGATAT
Organism: Rhagoletis zephyria; assembly: GCF_001687245.7. Taxonomy (NCBI): domain Eukaryota; kingdom Metazoa; phylum Arthropoda; class Insecta; order Diptera; family Tephritidae; genus Rhagoletis; species Rhagoletis zephyria. The sequence goes on along the minus strand of NW_016240974.1, from coordinate 905 downwards.
TTTTCTCGATTATGTTATCGATACTTTTATCGATATTTCTGTAGATTTTGTTTTTGGTGTTTTATCGACTAGGTTATCGATATTTTTATCGATATTAGAAAGAAAAGGGTGGATGGGGAGGTAGAGAGAGACAGAAAAAAGATAAAAATAACCCTTTAATTTATACATACATATATTGGTTAGGAGACAAAAGAGGTATGTAACGTAAGTTTTACTTCTCCAGTGTGGCACAGGAGCACTTATTCAATAAAACCAAAACGAAGATTTCATATATGGTTGTAACTTTTAGTTTAGCGGCTGTGGCTCCGCCATAGCCCGCAGGTCAAGACGGAGGTGCGGAGCTAATCACTTTTCACTTTTTTCGCTGGTGAATGAAAAAATGATGAGCTTCTCTGAAAAGAGCTGTCCTTAATATGAGAAATAAGTTTTACAGCCGAAGGCTAAAACTTTGCGCAAAGCAAAATTATATATTTTTTTTATAATCTAAAACAACTACGAACTTCAAATAAAAAGCGTGCGGATAATAGAAAGGGTATTTAGTGTATGAACATATGCACATTTCAAGTTGAAAGTAGCTCAAATTCGCATAAATTCTTTATAGCAGATACTTACGAATATTTATTTATTTACGTGACATATACAGTAAAATACTATAAATTTGAGTCACATTTAATGCTATTTGTTATATCATTTTGATTACTCTTCAATGCGGTGAAAATCAATTCCATTAATTTTTTTTTTATTTTATCACATTCGCTTCGTGCAAATTATGTAGTTATGCTCAAATATTTTGATATGCGTTTTTGTTGTGATTTATATGCACATAAATAAACGAACACATGAACAGATACATACGCAGGTAGTATTGTGGTAATTTTAATTTATACGCAGATTAATTATTTGCA
>NW_016240973.1:0-1045 GCF_001687245.7 Rhagoletis zephyria | reverse complement strand
ACTGAAAAGGCAAATTAGCTGCTGAATGGGTGAGTGAGTGAATGCAAAGCAAAAAGAGTCTAAAGATGATGGCTTGAGATGATGGCCACCCAACAAAGAAGAAGAAGGTGGTGGCCACACAGCACGATAGGTAGAGTTGCAGCACTACTTGGGCACTATTTGGGCACTACTGTGTGATATGATCATGACAAGTGCACCAGGCACTTGAGCAAGGTGCTACCACCGCCACTCCAAAATGATGAGTGAAGAGTCAACAGTACTTGGGGAAATTAGCACTGACTAAACGCATTTGAAAGGCATCTAAACTGCTGCTGTTTACCTAGCAACAAAAGATGAGAAAAAGAGGCTGTCACTTATCATAACTTTCTTCTATTAGAAAAGAATATTTCAATAGTGCAAACATTATCACTAGTGCACTAGTTCTACAGAAGTGAGGTGCACCAAAAGATCGAAGTGAGTTGCTCTAAAACCATATTATCTCGCATTGTCTCAAATATAGGCACACACACTTTTTTCAACACTAGAAATAGAGAAAAAGAGCATGAATTTGAAATTGGCCCTGTCATGAGGTAATAAACTTGTACACATTTTACAGTTGCTCAGTTGGTGGTATCATATCAGTCGTCATCATTTGATGCTGATGGTGACGATGATAGGCAATGGGAATGTTTCCACGATGCGGCAGATCACAAATAAAGAAGCCAGCGTTTGCTGAATACCAAGTAACTTGAGGATCTAGCTCTCNTCTAAAAAAACAGCAGCAAGAGCTGGTCTCCGGCGCGCTCGTTATAGCTAGTCGCATCGAATTGTTGAACAGCCAAACAAAAAAACAGAAAAACACACTAAAACAATTGCTGCCTCTGAATTCGTAATTGCTGTTTGTCTTTGTGATTACGTTTGGGAACAAAAAAAGAGGATGACGATGACGCTATAACCAAAGCTCCACCGGTCCATAGGTCGTAAAGAAGAAGAAGAAGCTACTGCACAAACACACAGAGACTCTAATTGAGCAGCCTGGAAGGCGATATACCCCACCAGTAGTCCA
>NW_016240972.1:0-1045 GCF_001687245.7 Rhagoletis zephyria | reverse complement strand
ACACAACGCTGATCTGAAGAGGATGGTGTGAATGAGCGATGCATATGTATGTACTGAAGCGTTATGCCTACGCACAAGTATTTATAAATATTTACTTTATACGTATGTGTGTATGTACAATAGGATGATCACTATCCATACAAAAAACTATTTTTCTATTGAAAATATAAAACTTATTGGCTGCGTTTCTTTATACATTCCGGATAATCCCATTTCACAGCCGGAATAAACAGAATGCTTTTGAAATATACGTTAACATATCATCAGGAACGTTCTAAAGAATAAGTAAACAAAAAAGTTTATTCCAAACGTTCAGAATGAATAAAGAAATTCAGCCATTATATTTTAAGACCTCCGCCATTTCGGAAAAATATTAAGATTTACGTGGGCTGGATCTATTTGAAAATACCTCCAAAAGTTAAGTTTTTTTTTTAAATAAAGTCAGGTTTTCAAAAATATTTTTTCTAAAATATCACATCAGATGGTAGACGAGTTTAAGCTAAGCTTAAATGATCTGCATGAAAATATATAAAAATTTTATCAACTGAATCAAAACAATGGGGTTATTTCCAAATCGGTTTAGCTAACGTAAATTTGAATATTTTTGCGAAATATTTTGGCAGAAGTCTTAAAATATAATAAATGTTATAAAACCGCTAGAAAACTGGCAATGTTTTTGGTGATGCACTCTAATGTGTAATATGTATGTAGAAGTTTTTTTATTATTCATAACCTGCAAAAGATTTCGCGACGAATCTATAAATAGAGTATTCCGGGACTAGTCTCAATCTGGTACAATTGGGCATTAATGACTTGCAACTAGTATCATACGATTATTATTGGAGATCGATTAGTGTCCGATTCATTTCTTGACATCAATTAGTTCCCGATTCATTTCTAACGGGTACAATTGATTCGGGTATAAACGTGGACAATTAATCTCCTCATAGGACATGCTCGAACAAAAGCAAACATTTTACCCACTAAAGATTCTGTATACATTAGACTTCTCATATTATATCCATATTCTTTCATGTTTTCAGAC
>NW_016240970.1:0-1045 GCF_001687245.7 Rhagoletis zephyria | reverse complement strand
GTGACGGTAAGTGCAGCAGTGCGTCAAGAGCACTAAACACCACTCAAAACATTTTAGTTAAATAAAGCGGCTATCAAGCAACCATACATTTTCGTGGACCTCCACTAACAACTCGTGGACCCCCATATTTTTTAACGTCAACCTAGATCCCCGTCGAGTCGCCGGTGGACCCCCCGGGGACCACTTTGTGAATGAAAAGTAGAAAAAATGGTTAAAATAAATGTCTGGTCGAAATTAACGGTTAAGATATATACAGTAAAATTTCATAGGAGATATTTTTGTAGAACATTTTAAACCATTAGCTCCCGCCTGAAAGGGTAGTTTTGAACCTTTCGCTTTTCAAACTTTCCAAATGCCTATTGCAATGAAACGTTTGGACTCAGGTCCATAGACACCGTGCCTGCTCTGGTCCCCATTTTTGGACTCTCTGTGTACCAGTGTACATATCTGTGATCCACTTGAGATGAACCATTCAAGCAGACGTCTCGGTTTTGGATTTTTATCTGGCATTATCTTCCAAAGCAGATGGAGCCATTGAAGCCGCATATTAGTAGGCCTGGTATTGTGCGCAAAATACCTTTTTCTTGTATATTCTTAGTGAAGGTATTTCAATTTGCATATAAAAATATGGAGAGTCCACCCTAGGGGCGAAGAAGTTCTCATTAAATCTAATGGGTAGTGAATTGACGTGATTTGATTTTCATTTGCTTTATATGTATAATATTAATGGACTGAGCTTTAACATACGTGGTTGCTGACCTGGCGCGATAAAAAGTGGGCTATGATTAGGATGCTAGAAAGTATGAGCTAATGCGACCAGTTTACCGAAATCGCAGTATTACCAGTTGATAATCNGCGATAAAAAGTGGGCTATGATTAGGATGCTAGAAAGTATGAGCTAATGCGACCAGTTTACCGAAATCGCAGTATTACCAGTTGATAATCAAACTTTTAATTTAGAAAAATAAGAAGTGCGTGCCCTGTAAAGTAGATTATTTATAGTAATAACTTGAAAATTGGCTACGTCCATTACGGACCTCAATAA
>NW_016240969.1:0-1045 GCF_001687245.7 Rhagoletis zephyria | reverse complement strand
ACAAGAATTTCTAGGGTCTACATATGGCAATAGCCATTAGATATCTATCCATCACCTCCGGACATCAGTTCATTGCTGCAGAAAACCAAGTGGTTTTCGAAATAACTTTCCCCAGATAATATTATTGTCGAAAGAAGACAACATTTTTGTCTTAGGCGTCGTTACGCTTTGACATGAAAAGGGCTAGAACGATAGCTAGTTAGGTATAGCACTGCGACCGGCAGATCTACTGTGCCCTTAGCTCATCACAACATCTCGACTAGCCCTAGAGACTCTATGAATTTCATAGTAGATCCCAGGGATAGTGAGTATATGTACTCGTCGGTTGGCCACACGTGACCTATGTTTATACAGGTGCGCTCTTAGCCTGCAATGGCCCGACAAAAACCTTTTTCTCCTTGGGGACATCCATGAGTATCCTATATATCTTCATATATTGTAACCTCCTTATATGCTGTCTGCCTGACGTAGACCCATGGTGTTACGCATGTGCAGTTCCCTTAATTTGGTATTTTACTTTCTGATGATTTTCTTTTGTGGTGTTGGGTCCCACTGCAAGGAAGGGCTCAGGTTCTATGAGGGTCGAGGCAGCGGCGGTTCTGGTCAGATGACCTAATTTCCTGCGACCCCCATGTACCCACATCCGTTGAACATTATTAACCTCCGCCAGAGCATTACGTCTCTCTACATACTCCAAAACAAAGAAGGACTTGATCTCGAATGATGAGAGAGCCTTAATGGCCGTCTGACTATTCTACGAATTTTAAATTTAACTAGTAGATCCATACGGCGCTAAAATGCAAAAAAAAACTTTTGGTAAAAAATTGCACATAGTAGGAACAATTTTAATGGGTGGCAACTCTCATCAAAATACATTTAAATTTCAAACAGGTGCCAACGCCAATAAAATATATATTCAAATTAAGACTGTGTGTTTGGTGCAGAAATTAAGTAAAAGTTTTTTTAAAAGCTGCCAACCCTTCTGAATACAATTTAGTAATAAATCCTTTTCAAATGCATTCCGATTGATACCAACCTTTAAATA
>NW_016240968.1:0-1045 GCF_001687245.7 Rhagoletis zephyria | reverse complement strand
TTGCAGTTGGCAGGCAGTAACGCAAACATTGCCCTGCACAAGGGAAAAGGAGAGACTTTACGCGCCTTTGGCTGAATCGGTCAAACCTGTAAGGCTATAGCCTTAGAGATTTTGCCTAAGGTTCGCCGAGTGTTTCTGAACAACAACAACAACAACAACTTCAACAGCTGCTGACGCTCTCGATCATTCTCGAGCTCATNTATAGCCTTAGAGATTTTGCCTAAGGTTCGCCGAGTGTTTCTGAACAACAACAACAACAACAACTTCAACAGCTGCTGACGCTCTCGATCATTCTCGAGCTCATCATCGTCATCACCTTCGAGAAGGCTCTTCTTTGACCGTCGGTGACACGATAAGCAAATCGCTGGATGAACTTTTCCAGCCCCACACTGAACAACACTCACCAGCACTGTACGTGACTGACTCAGGAGGGTGACCGCTCTGCTTTGCCAGTGCTCCTCTCTTTCTTCGAGAACTTTCATCGCTGACGCTCTTGAACTTTACCTGCTGTTGTCAACTCGACCAGGACAGATCGGTGAGGTGTCTGGCAGTGTTTGGCATGCCGCTGGCGGCGCCGGCGACGACCACCACGCGGTCACCACTGAGCAGCTCTCTGCCTCGACCGACATAAAAGCCCGTCGCTCTGCCTCAGTCGAGATCACCGTCACCCTCGAGCAGGTCGTCACTCTGCCCGACTGGCTCGCCGCTCTCTCTCCTATCCACTGGCTGGCTGGCTGACTGACTCGCTTCTCTCTGCCCTGGCTCATCACCCCCACCACCACCACCAACAACAACTTTATTCCTGGTAAGTTTGTTCTTGTAGTTTACACTATACTTACCTTTACTTTCTTTTCTCTCTTTTCTCTCTACCTTTCTTTGCCCTGGATGTCTTTGGCGCCATCACCGACCGGCAGATGGACGGCCTCAATGCCAACTACTCCTTCTAGGACATGGACACCATCGACTACACAACTGCCAACAGCGATGGCCAAGACGGTGGAGCCCGAGGTTTGTATTGCCACTTGCCTTTCTCTCTGTACTAATG
>NW_016240967.1:0-1045 GCF_001687245.7 Rhagoletis zephyria | reverse complement strand
CAGCGTAAAGTTTTACTGTTTTACATACTTACATACCTATATAAAATACAAAATATTCTCAACAGCAGGAAATCCAACAACAGCAATAGCCCAAAATATCAGCCTACAATAGCCCAGCAAACAATTAAAACAATTTTAAGTAATCAACAAATAAATAAGAATAAAAAAAAAATCAAATAATAGCCACAACAACAAACACAACAATAGTATACATAAATGCAGTAAAACAGTAAAACATAATAAAATAGAGCAACATTACCGTTGCACTTGTACTTAAATCTAATTACAATACAATTACTAAAGCCTTCAGTAGCAAGGCGCATGCGTGAAATGCGTGAAATGTATTAACATACATACATACATACATACATACATATGTGTTTTAACTTCTCATCGAGATGTCGCGACTGTTTTATATATCTAAATATTTGCTTTGCGTCAGCTGTTTCATAAAAGCAGTGTATGTAATCGTTATTTTAAATTACATACATACATACGTATTTTTGTCTATCCAATATGTTTACTTGTAATGTTCATTTTAATTGTTTGTTACAGCGTTCTAACGCAATTGGATTCCCTATGTTTATGTTGGAACTACATATTATCTACGATTATTAACTAGTATTTGTATTTTAAAAATTATGTTTTCATGTTTTTTCTTAACCTACGAATTACAAAGTGAAATAATTGAAAATGTATTCGAAATAAATCTAAATATCACATACACAAACTACAATAGTATCTATCAATTTTAAAGCATACATACAATACAATAGTTTTCAAATAAATCTCACAATTACAATTACTACAACTACAATAGCAATAGCAATATCCATAGTTATAAGGCTCCAACCATAAACAAACAATGAAACACTTCAATTCAACCAACCACAAACAATTTGAGACAAAAATTATTAAATCAATAGAAAACAAACATGCAAGCCACTTTTCGATTATGAGCGAGAAAGTTTTGTTTGTAAAAATATTTACACATGAATATAAGGTATTACATTCATATGTATGTAATTAGATGATTTTTTTTTTT
>NW_016240965.1:0-1045 GCF_001687245.7 Rhagoletis zephyria | reverse complement strand
TAAAGGTATTTTCAAACTAAAATCTTTCGCCTGGCATTGTTATACATATACAATTAACTGATGAATTGAGTTGAATTTAATTTTTTAAGCACATGACAACTCTCGTAAATACAGTTTAGAAATAAACTATTTGCAAACCCATTTTAGTTGATACCCATCTCTTGACAATCCATTTAACTTATTAAATAGTTTGAGCTTAATTTTTTCAACAAAAAAAGCAAATTTTCAATTTAAAGATTTCTTAACAAACGTTCTTTTGATAACCATATTTTAAAATTTCATGTAACTTATGTTTAATTAAATGAAATATCACTTTCAAAACAGGCGGCAACCCTCTTAAAAATTATTTTCGAACTAATATTTCCTTAAATATTTTTGGTCTGACGTTATAAATATTTCAAGTAACTGATGAATTAAGTGGAAATTCATTTTTTAAACACCAACCTCCTAAATATTGTTCTTAAATAAAGGATTTTAAATCCATTTCCATTGATAACCATCGGTTAGTAATTCATTTAACTTATTAAATAATTTCAGTTTAGCCCTTTAAACTGGGCAACCCTCAAACGCATCAAAAATGTTCTAAATTGTCAAACTAAGTATTTCTTGAAGCTCTTTCATTTGAAATCCATCGTTAATATTTCATATAACTTGGGTATAAAATAGTTCAATTAGACTTCTCAAATAGGTGGCAACCCTATTCAAAATATTTCCAAACTACTACGTTAAGGTAATTCTTAAACCTCTTTTGTACGACACCCATATAGCGATACCTTATTCACTTACCAAATTCCTTTAATTAAAATTTAATTACATATTTTTAAACATGTGGCAACCCTCCAATACGTAGTTAAGTTAGAAAGCCTTTTCAAAACCATTTCGATTGATACTCATATTTAATAATTGATTTAACTTTTTAATTAACTTCAGCTTAATTTCTTAACAGGTGGCAACTTTTTTCAAAAAAGTAAAACCTTGAACATCCCCACCGTACGCCCTTTAATTTGGTACCTCACTTTTGAAAATCGAACGGACGATGCGGATC
>NW_016240964.1:0-1046 GCF_001687245.7 Rhagoletis zephyria | reverse complement strand
GGCTGATTTTCTTTATAATTTTTAATTAGTAAACAAATATCTATAATAACCCAAATCGGTTTTTTTAATGCGCTTCTTCCGTAGGTATAAACGTGGTAATAGATTAAATTATATTTTCAATGAAAACTATTAAAAACAAAAAAAAAAAAAAAACATACATAAGTTGCAAACTACATACATATATCCTTTTTAATTTCGGTGTTAATTCATTGACCGCAGCTGTATGTATATACACATGAATATAAAAAATGGCCCTGCTACTAAATATTTAAATTCAAGTGCATATCTACGCAGTTATTCATATGGAATATGTACATACATATACATACATACAATATATAGGTACGCAAACATATAATTTTATCAATTAGCACATTCTTAAGTAGCCACTTAATGAGAATTCTGCAAACATTACATTGGATCCGATTCCTGCTTCGCAGGGAAAACAATAAAATAAAAAAATACGAGCAGAAAACGACGGTAAAAGTCTTTGTAAATGCATACATATAACGGGTGATCTATCTAGACCTTTTTAATTTACATATTTATTATCAGCTGTAAGAACATTCTATGACTTTTACTTTTTTTAAATAATTTTTTTCAAACGTTAGAGAAAGTTCTTCTAGGTATAAATGAAGACTCTGACGTCCAGTTCTGTCTTAAGTGTTTTGTTTTGATTTAAAAAATAGGTATAGATGGATCACCCTATATATAAAGTCAATCCCATAGTCATGGAAAATATGGGGGTTATTGGAAAAGGGGGTATGGAAATACATACATATATACATATATGAAGTTCATCTCAAACTTATGGAAAAATGACGGCTATTTTAAAAGGGGGCGTGGCACCGTGAAACTTGGCATGCAGATTTATGAAATCAATCCCGTTATTATGAAAGAGCTAGGTTTATGAAACCAATCTATTATTTTTTAAGACTTGCACCAAAAAATATTTCGAAAAAATACTAAGATTTTCGCGAGCTGGACCGATTTCAAAATACAGTGTTATGTGGCTGGAGTGAACACCCGATGCTACGAACACCTCG
>NW_016240963.1:0-1046 GCF_001687245.7 Rhagoletis zephyria | reverse complement strand
CATATATTTATGTAAGTAAATGTCCAATCAGAATCTGTTTGTCTGTTTTTTTTCTCTTCGTGACCAACTTTATTTTACTTATTCATAAAGACATACTTATGTATGTATGTAACTAATTACCTGCTTGTATGTACTATATAGAAATGAAGATTGCTTACGTTATCTATTCGTGTGTCGTCTTATTTTTTCAAGTTGTCATTTAACACCAAAACTATCGATTCAATTTGTACTAGTTATTGTCAGTTAGCCTACCGATTAAATGCCATGTAGAAGGCCCGCGATAGGCCTGACCGTTGCAAGTAAACACGCGATCGAATTGAAGAGTTCGAATACCCATCAGGGTGGAAAATTTAAATAATTTTGAAAATGTATCTAATTTGTGTAAAATATTGCACGTAAATACAGACAAATGTACCTAGAATATTTATGTTTGATTTTACTAATTACGAAGCTAGTCAAATCTGCTTCAAAGTACGAAAATACGAAAAGAATCTACCTTTACAGCGCCTTAAATAATTTAGGGATTCTCACTCAACTACTTATTTTTCCGTAGAGCTCTGTTTGAAATTAGTTCAACACCTGCTCGAAACCACTCACTTGGTTTGTACAACAGAAAGTACTTTGGATAGGGAAACAAAATGTCTGGCAAATGCAATTGTACGGTCAAATGAAAGAAGGGCCGAAAAACGTACACTCGTGAGACCGGTTAGGCTACAGCACAAAATACCTTCATTAGCCCTAATAAAAAGAAAAAGACGAATTTCTAGCCCCAAGAGGCAACTATGACCTCAAATTGATAAGAAAAAGACAGAAGAACTGCTCAGCCACACAAGAGTGGACATTTCGAAGGTCATGACCTATTTAGCCAGATATTGGCTATTTGGTAAGCACTCTTCGAAATTAGTAGAAATTTTGTAGAAATTTCAGAGATAAGGAAGTGGAAATATTCCTGCTTTAACTAAAGAGCAGAGCAGGCTTTTTAGGAAAACACTTCTTTAGCTCTCGAAGATAACTATCGGGTGTAGGAATATAAGCAATCCTACGCT
>NW_016240962.1:0-1046 GCF_001687245.7 Rhagoletis zephyria | reverse complement strand
AAAATAAAGCTTGGGAAGCAAACAAACGGAAATAGAAAACAATATTTATTTATCATAGTAAATATTATTGCACCTGATTGGCCATCAAGAGCGCAATGATATGATTTGATTTGGCTAATTGCTGCCCTGACATATAAATGTGTTGTAATCAAGTTCAATCCGAGGTCAACGCGAACTCTTAGCGACTTGCAACTTGCACTTTATTATACTAAAATTGAATGATCTATAAAACTGCATTCCCAAAATTTTTTAAAAAATCAAAAACAAAAAAAATACTTCTGGTGAACATTTTTTATACTACCTCAAATTATTACTTTTTATTTTTCCTTTTGGGAGAACCCTACAATTGTTCTAAACTAGTTTTTATTATGTAACTTTTATTAGCTGGAACAGGATAATCGATATTCTTAAAAATTGGAACTTTTTCTGCACTTTGCACAAAAAAATTTAATATAAACAAATAAAAAATCAAAAACTGGGCTCAACTAGTCACTTCAAAATTGTATTAGCTTTCATTAAAAAAAATAATCAAATTGGTTGAGAAATGAAGGCTCCAGTGAATTATGAACATTAAATTCCATTTATTGACCACTGTGCAGCGGCCGCTAAAACTATTTGCACACTAATTTTTTGGGATACTAAAAATTGTTCCACAGCATATTTCCTTTAAAAAGATTGCACGTTAATTTTTCTTCCTTCCTTTTTATACAATAAAATGTATCTCTCAACTTTTTAACGCTGACAAACCACTTCGCATAATTTGTTGGTTCGAGTCACAATGAACTAGGACACTTATAGATAACATTTTACTCAAGACAACTAACTATAAATCATAAAAGCAGCTTGATAAAAAAGAAAACATAAAACATAATAAAAAGAAAAGTCATAAAAAAGAGAATGAAGTAAAAAAACTTAAACATTTTTCAAACCACCAATATGCTACACTCTAAAAAATTTTTGTTTAAATTTGCGCATATTAAGATAGGTAACTTGCTTAATTTTACTTATCATATGTGTGGCGTAGAACAAATTTCAAATTTGTTTTT
>NW_016240961.1:856-1046 GCF_001687245.7 Rhagoletis zephyria | reverse complement strand
TAGCGAAGACACTCGAGGCCCTGCTGCTCCCGTACTTCACGAACTACCTAACCCCACCGAAGCATCAACATGGGTTCCGTAAAGTGCATAGTACAACAACAGCACTTAACGACATAAACACTCAGATAACTCGTGGCCTATACCGAAACCGCCCCTGTGAGAGAACTATTCTAGTAGCGTTGGACCTGTC
>NW_016240961.1:267-707 GCF_001687245.7 Rhagoletis zephyria | reverse complement strand
GCCACGTAAAATTAAACAGGGGGTACCACAGGGTGGTATCCTGTCCCCGCTACTGTTTAATTATTACATATCAAAGCTTCCTCAGCCACCAGAGGGTGTTAATATAGTCTCGTATGCTGACGATTGTTCGATCATGGCGTCTGGGAATGGAATTGATGACTTGTGCTCAAAAGTAAACGGTTACCTCTCCGAACTTTCTCGCTTCTTCACTGCAAGGAGCCTAGCCCTATCCCCTGCGAAATCCTCGGCAACCCTTTTCACCACCTGGACGAAGGAGGTCAGACTGCCACTGGGTATTCACGTCGATGACGTAACAATACCGACGGTGAATAACCCGAAAATCCTCGGAGTTACCTTCGACAGTCTGCTCTCCTTCTCGGTGCATACAACCGCAATTGTCAACAAAGTACAGAGCCGCAACAATGTCCTCAAGTCGCTGG
>NW_016240961.1:0-176 GCF_001687245.7 Rhagoletis zephyria | reverse complement strand
CTACGCAGCGCCCGTATGGTCGCCGGGGACTAGCAGGACGCAGTGGATGAAGCTGCAGACCTGCCAAAACACGGCATTACGAACTGCGACAGGATGCATCCTGATGACGCCTCAGCACCACCTCCACGACGAGGCCCAGGTGCTCCCAGTAAAGGAGCATAACATAATGCTCTGCA
>NW_016240960.1:0-1046 GCF_001687245.7 Rhagoletis zephyria | reverse complement strand
GTATTTTAATTGAAAAATAATGGAAATTAAATAAAAGAAAAATAACCCAGAAAAAAGCGAAAAGCATTGTACCGATTCAAGTGCATGGCAGTGTATGTGTCTAGAAAAATGTATAGCTTCTTTGAAATTCACTAATTTTTCCAAAATATGAAAGTGTTGAAAGCCCACCACTCGGAAACTTCTAATATCAATATCATTTCATTTGAATAGTTCCTTTCATTATACATTCATATTTCAAACAACTTATTCCTTTAGCTTGCCAAAATCATTATTAATTAAGAAGAGTATATTTCTTTGTTTCAATCAGTAAATCGCAGAAATAATAAATAATAGTCATTCACAAACAACACAAGTTTGCTGCCAAAGAAACGAGTATTAGCCACATTGTACATTGGTGTGTGATGAAACACAAAAAAAAAAATGCTAAAAACAAATTACCAATCCATTAACGCGGCAGCATATTATAACAAAACCGCTTCAAATATTAGCAGGAAAATGCATTTACTCGAGAAAATTTGATTGATACCACATTCATCTGTTGATTTTAGGTGGATTGTCGGCGTAGGTAAACAACAAATAAATAAGCGAAAACAAGTGAGGCGAAATGAAGTGAAATGCGAAATTCTTACAATATACCGCTTATGGAATTGTGCAAGTCTGGAATTGATTGCGAGTGGCTTTTTGGAATGGGAAGGAGTGAGAGAATTTGAAGCTGTCGACAGCTGGTGCCAAATGAAACTGTCTATCAAAGCGTATCCAACGCCAGCACAATGGCAGGGTGAACTGACACACCCCACTAATTGAAACTCAATTGAGCACATGACTACATAAATACATACATACATATATACATACATACTACATAAATGACTCTATGAAAGAGCTATGCCAACAACAACAAAGAAAGCTACGATCAGCAATATCATTCGGTATTTGTTGTGAAAAATAACAGACTAAAAACACTAAACTCACCTTCCATTGCGGCAGTTATATGCAGCGTTGTTTGTTGTAGCGTACGTAAACGCTGCTTATAAATTTTCTTCTGT
>NW_016240959.1:0-1046 GCF_001687245.7 Rhagoletis zephyria | reverse complement strand
TTAGACCAAATTTTTTTGAATCCTTGATTTTTATACGGATTTGGTTAAATATTTTTTACTTGAAAAACATTGTGAATAGTAACGAAAAACACCACCAAGCGCTTTTCTGAGTCACTGTAATTGTCTGTAACAGGGGTGGGCAAGGCCGAGGCCGAAAAGAGCCACATGTAAATTCTAAATGCTACAAAGAGCCCCGCAAAAAAAAACAACAAAAAAATTTTTTTTTTTTAATAAAATTATTATTAGAAATGAAAAACATTAACATTATTATTATTCTAATGTACGTAAGATAGATATTAAAGCAAATTCAAAGACGTTTAGGCCAAATTTTCAAAATCTGGTTTTACGTCAGTTAAAGCCGTTCGTACAGTTCTGTTAAATGTTGGTTAGGCAATAGGTACGTTCGTTTAAAATCTCCAATAAAAAATGTCAAACGTCAAAATTCGGGCGAAATGTCATATTTTCTCCCAAGAGAAAAATATCAAAAAAACCGAACAGAAAATTTACAGAAACTTGCAAATTAGACGAACAGCTGATAGAAATTTTGATTACATTCAAAAGTATAAAATTGAAAACGTAAGAAAACATATTCCGAAGTCTTATCCTGAAACAGTTTACTGACTAAATGAACATTAACTTACTTACAAGTTTAATTACTCGCATTTTACTATTTTAACTTCCAAACCATCAAATTCAGTTTATGGATTTTCGTAAATTCCAACCAGCTGTTTTCTTGTGGGCAAATTGCTGTTGGCAAACAAATTTTTTTCATAAGTGAAATGTCATTTTGCTCTCCCAATTTCCCCTACTTTGCAAGTTTTTTGCGTACGCGAACACCAAAAGCTGATAGTTTTTATAACTTTCAATAATTATCAGGTACGCGAATGCAACTAATTGGGTGGGCAAAGGGTGAGCCAAATGCGGCCTTTGGCATAGCAACGTTCGGCTCTTTTTACTTTCTCTTTGCTCAGAACATTTTGGTTCTTTTAAATTTTTTAAATACATATTTCTTTGCTGGACATTCTTTTCCATTGTGTTTTTTTTTT
>NW_016240958.1:0-1046 GCF_001687245.7 Rhagoletis zephyria | reverse complement strand
TTTAGATCCGATATTTTTCGGGTATCGATACTTTCTTACGATACTACTTTCAAGTAAAGGTATCGACACCTGCATGGTATCGTTTCTTCCCTAACTAAGCGCACTGTCAAAAGTGAAATACACAACACATTTTCTAAGCAATACCCGATACTTTTAGGTCGCCAGACTACACAATTCCGCTTTTCTATATAAAGGAAAAGTTCGCCACACGGTTTTATTTCGTGGAGTGAATGGAAAGACCATTCGGTCTTGGGCCTCCAAGATACTCTACAATCGTCTTTACGGAACGCTCTAAACAAAACTTTAGTGTTGGAAGCAGGATACACTAGAAGTAGGTCTCACGGAATTTCTGCTCAAGCAAAGCTCGTGGTTATAAAAGTGGCAGCACTTTGGCATATCGGAACTTCTGCTAGTCTGCTTTCAGTAAGCATTAACTCCGTCAGAATGCTATAATGCAGACAAGTCCTTAACAAGTTAGGTATTAAGCTTACTACTCTCATTGGGTGGGTAACTGAATAGGAGACGAGCTTACAAGCAGGAAGCAATCCTCTTTGATGTCAAAACATAATATTATCTACCTGCAAAACATGGCACCCCTCGTCGAGAAGTCAAATAAAGGATGACAGGAAGAACCAATGTGTGAAACGACCTGTCAAATATAATCCAGCTTTGATAAGAAAAAATACCAGTCACTCATTCTCCTTGGGCAAGTGACCGGAATTATAATAAGTCACTGCTTAATGGGTTGGCACGCTAGCAGAATGGGCTTGTGGACCATTGAAAGCGTATAACACTATTCTCATCACTGCTCTGCCATATCGGGTGCTAGAACACGCGCATTTCACCATCACCCCTTTGGCTTCTGGCGGACCTAAACAGCAGTCATTAACAAAATCCCGCAACTGGTTTTACTTTTAGGTGAGCGAACGAAAGCGAATACAATCTCTCCAACGGTGCCAGTATGCCTCTCTCTTCTACTACAACGGTTGATAGGTTTTCTGGTTAAAAATTGTTATTCTTTACTGCTTTTCATTGCTATAAACTAA
>NW_016240957.1:0-1046 GCF_001687245.7 Rhagoletis zephyria | reverse complement strand
AATAACCAAATAACCAAATAACCAAATAATTGCCCTCTTCTCTCTCTTTCTCATTCTTTTTTCCTTCCACAGGTGAACAACAAAGGTTGAAGCGCTAATTAAATTCACCGGCAGTTCACCTTAATTGGATATGCAGTGCACGTACACACAGAGGGCGATTCACTTCAACATTACCACCATCACCATCATCATCAACTGACCTTAGCATTCAAGTGCGATCAATGAAATAAAGCGAATGAAGCAAATGATGTCGATGATCCTGTTAACAGAAACCTTTTCTCTGTCTGTTAGACAGCGTTTGAGTTGACCGCAAAGCGAGTGCGTGTTGAGGTAAATGCTTTTGCATTGCACCTTTCTTTCCTCTCTTCTCTTTTCTCTTTCTCTCCCACTTTTCTCTTCCCCATTTCCCCATTTACCACTTACGATAGCCTTGAACACATGTTGCACCACACAAGAGCAGTATTGTTGGCGGCACTGTTGACCGATCAGCCGTGTCATGGTATATAAAGTTGGCTAAGATGCCGTTTCCAAAAGGTCTTTTCACTTTGAGCTGTGTCTGTATCGGCGATTAGTTAGTCTTGGCCTCAATCGCTCAGCCTTTTTTCCCTACTATGTTTTTGAGAATTTTTCCAGTTCTATTTCTCCTCTTGATCACTTTGGAATCTTATGCTTTTGGGAACCCTCCTTATGCAGGTCGACAGGAGGCCGCCTACCCACCACCACCTCAACCGGAAGCAGGTGCAGCACCTCCAGGAGGACAACCTCAAGGCGGCCTGATCGACGTCGACGTCCACGACACCGGCTACGGTGGAAAGCACGTGGGAGTGCATGTTCCGTGAGTAGAATTTGTTTATTTTTTGTGCTCTAATTTTTTAACCTAAAAACTTTTTGTTTTCAATTTAGAGTGTTCTACCAGATGGACCTCGACAAGGACCCGTACGGCGGGCGGAAGGGCCTGGGCATCAACGTCCTCGAGGGCCTGGTGAAGGTGAGGGTGAAGAAGGACCCGTATCGGATCAAGGACAACGTCTTCGTCTCGGTGGCCG
>NW_016240956.1:0-1046 GCF_001687245.7 Rhagoletis zephyria | reverse complement strand
AGAAATGGTAATCGGAGGTTTTATATGATAAACCTTACAAATCTGGGCGGCGAAGATTTTCTCAATCGCATTGGTGAATCATTTTGTGCAAGATTTCCAGCGCAAGTACGAGAACAATTAGGCTTATCTTTATTCAGTTTACATCTATTGTGATTGTGCTATCAAAAGGCTTCTCATATTTGTTATGAAGGAGATGCATGAGTTATCAAATGATTCTTTATACTGGAGGTGTTCGACGTCGATTCGTTTATCAATTTTATAACAAAGAACTATAGAAAAAATATTTAAATATCTGTTTACCTCTAAGTTTTACACTTTGGCAGCGGCTATGCAAATAATTCAAATGCACTACCGTTTTTATTTTTTACGCAAGATAATTAAGAGTTTGATCAAAATCACTTTAAAAAGCGTTTTTTGGGTTATTCCATACTCCTTGGATGTTTTTTTTTTCATAAAATTGTTATCTATCAACTCACTGTTATTAACCCATCTATTCTCCTATATTCTATACATAAAATTACAAATATACTACGTGTCCATTCTGTGTGTTAGATCTAATATGAAACCTTATTTGTTTTGTGCTCTCATTTCAGTTCTGTAATTCAGAGAGTCTTTGGACTCCATGTTTGAGTAAATATATATTCTGCCTGGTCATGTGACTAATATCTTAAATGCAATGTAATTTAAAAATTGTGTTGTCCGCCGCAATTAAAGTTCACAATTTTATTTGCTAAGTGTGTACTAAAGTTGAATGTTTGTAATAAAATAATCAGCCTGCCGTTAAAAGCCTTTTAGTTCTTTTTTTCATCACCCTCGAATCTATCACAGAAGTTCATATGCACTAATAGCGTTTTCTTTTCCCGAAATAATTTGGCATTTATTCTGCCCTGCTCCAGGATTGTCGGGTTTCCGTGCTCTTTTCTCTGCATCTTCACATACATATTGTGTGCTCTTTCTTTAAAATGTCGCCACATAAGGAGGTGGCGCTTTTTCGAACAAAAAGAAAACGCCATAAGTGTACTGCTACTCACTTGCTTCATAATTGC
>NW_016240955.1:0-1046 GCF_001687245.7 Rhagoletis zephyria | reverse complement strand
ACCAGTAGTCCTCACTTGACGCCACAGCCGACATTTGTAAGAAAAGCAAATAATTGCGTTTTACATTTGGCTTTGGCAATTCAAAGGCAGATGTCGCTGATCGCCTAAGTTCTTCGANCTTTAAAAATCTTAACCACCTCCAAGCGGCCTCGAACCTGCGATTTCAGAACCAGAACCAGTAGTCCTCACTTGACGCCACAGCCGACATTTGTAAGAAAAGCAATTAATTGCGTTTTATATTTGGCTTTGGCAATTCAAAGGCAGATGTCGCTGATCGCCTAAGTTCTTCGAAATTGTCGAACTGGTAGGCACATACTAGTTAATGAACTAGTATTTTTTCTGACTGGTTTGGCTTTTCACTGCAGGGTATGTATATAAATGCAAGTGTACAATTATAGCAGGAGACTATATCGTCGGTCCCTACGAAGAGTAGCACATTTCACTATTCGCGTGGAAGAGTAGCACATTTCAGAATTTTGCGTGGAAGAGTAGCACATTTCAGATTTTTGCGTGGAAGAGTAGCACATTTCACTATTTGCGTGGAAGACTAACACATTTCAAATTTTTGCGTGGAAGACTAACACATTTCAGGTTTTTGCGTGGAATAGTAGCACATTTCACTATTTGCGTGGAAGAGAAGCACATTTAGGGTTTGAACTAAATCATAAAAGCGTAATTTACATTGGAAATTCAAGTGCTTATTTTATATTTCTATAATTCTATTATAAAATTCATAAAATTCAGACGGTATATAGCGTTTAGTGATCATTTGCTGGAGATCATCCACTTTTCGTTTTTTTTAAGGCATTTTTCCCCGTTAAGCTTTATGCAATTCATATTGTTTTATGGTTCACCATTGAAATTTTGTTTTCAGTATGTTCAANGTTTTTTTTAAGGCATTTTTCCCCGTTAAGCTTTATGCAATTCATATTGTTTTATGGTTCACCATTGAAATTTTGTTTTCAGTATGTTCAAATTCAACTAAAATAAAGTTCAGTTAAAAAAACCATGTAAACCCACGCTTAAAATTTTGTAGAAATCTAAAA
>NW_016240954.1:0-1046 GCF_001687245.7 Rhagoletis zephyria | reverse complement strand
AAGGGAATGTGAAAAATCGCGTCGACAAAAGTTTCCGTGTATAAACACTCTAAGGGCCCTGTCACAAATTAATAACCATGAACCGCAAAGATGCGATTGTATGTTGTGGTGGAGGGGGAGGGGAATGTTCTCTTGCGAGTGTCGTGATTGTTCCTTCGGCACATCTGGTCACCCTAATCATTACAGCATGGCGGCAGGTGAGATAAATACATAAAGTGAATAGTTGCGTTCCAGCTTCGTGTAAAAACCTGTAAAACTGTCAAATAACAAAATTACTCTCTTGAAAAAGAGGAGCAAGAGCGAAAAAATAAAAGTCACCTGGAACGCGAAAAATCTCTTTTCCTGTAACTACTTCCATTTTTTTTTTAATGTTAGGCGCCATTGAGACGATCAAATATCTTTATCAACCGTCTCGCGTTTTGCTTGACAAAAAACAAGCACACTTGCCTTCTGATCGTCGTGGTGAGCAAGTGCGCGGACAAGAAAAAGAAATTGTTTGTTGAATTAACGCGTTTATTTGAACGTTTGCGGGCAAGACACGAGCCAATCTCGCACATATGCAATGCTTGACGTATTTATTTGATTGTCTCCGTGGCGCTTAATTTTCTTTGCTATCTGTTTTTGTTTACAAACGCAACCCTGCCTATCGTTTGACACTTTTCATGAACTTGCAGGAAGAAAAACTTCGGACTAACAGGCTAACCTAATATTCGCGGCTTGCGTTTTGGTACGCATGCCGTCGAATTTGTTTTTTTGCGTCACCCGAAATTGACTTGCATGCGTTTGCATTTGATTTCATTGAGCGAAACGTCAAATCCAAATGTCACGCAGAACAAAAATTGGAAATTGAGTTAGCTTCATACGCACGCCGTTCAATTTCGGTTGATCTCTCCAAAAACAGTAAAGTCGGAATTGTAATGCTATCACCAGTTCTACGAAAAGTTGTTTTTTCCCATACAAAATACATGAAGAACTTTGGGCGCTTTGAGCGACCTCTAAATATTTTATGATTTCAAAATAAAACAAGTAAGAAAGTCTAAGTTCGG
>NW_016240953.1:0-1046 GCF_001687245.7 Rhagoletis zephyria | reverse complement strand
ATGGATGGACAAGCTCCACGGATGAATCTTTAGAGACGCTAGTTTAATCACATTTTACAGGCTGTAATCAGTGTGTAGAAACACTACTAATAGAGAACTGGAATCAATTACAAGCACTAAAAAGATTATATTTCTCTCACTTTAAATATCCTGGCTCAGGTGGGTAATAAAATATCGGCCATGTTACAGCAAGTAAAGAAACATGTAGCACCATTGCTTGAAATCAAAGTAGTGCTCATCCCATAGCACAAAAAACGGCGATAGACTTTAGACCTATAAGCCTGGCTTCCTTTGTTCTTAAAGCAGTGTAAAGGCTAATATTTCATGTCCAAGTTTTTTGGTTTTATGCCCGGTAAAAACTTTAGATGTTGCTATTTAAGGGCCCACTCTAATGTACATATGTAAAGGTTTATGAATGAAAAAGTAGACAGAAAGTTTTTAAAGTTAAGTTAGGTGTAGTAAATATATGTAAGTACACGGAAAAAGAATAGGATTAAATTCTTAGAAGCGAGAGGGCTTGAATGCTAATTAAAAAATTGTTTTGGGTGCGGGACTCAAACTATTGTAGAGCTACTTATGTATGTATGTACATATACTTATATGTAAAAATTGATTAGTTGAAAATAGTTCTATGAAAAAAAGCGAGCTTGTGAAACATAAACAATACTAGTTACGAGTATTTACATAAGAAGGTAAGTAAGAAGCAGAAGTAAGCGGACTGTATAAGTAGAAATATGCCGTGTGCGTAAATTATGAAGGCTGAAGTGGCAAAAAATTTACTTGAAAAAAATCAAGCTTGCCTGAACTTTTAAACCAAGTTTGACTAGCCAAGAATATTTTCTAATGCTGAGCCACTAATTTTTACATATTTTTACGAATTCTGTGCCACTTCATTTGCATGAGTTTATTTAATGAACAAAATGATTATTTATTGAACCTATTTTATCTATTTATAATTATAAATATTTAAAGTGCTTATTTAAAGTTTTTATTTTTATTATATTTTTTTAATTGAAACTTACCAACGAAAGCCAAAGATTGGTTAT
>NW_016240951.1:0-1046 GCF_001687245.7 Rhagoletis zephyria | reverse complement strand
ACAAAATTAAGAAAAAATTAATGAATTTTCATCGAAATTTTAAACTTTTTACTCTGCTTTTTTAAGAAAATGTCTGGTATGCAATTTTTTATTATTATTAGTATTATAAAGTGGAAGTTTCAAATNTTATTTTTTTACAAAAATATGGTTCATGCCTCAAACAAAACCATATAACTCAAAGCTACAAAGTGCATACAAAATTAAGAAAAAATTAATGAATTTTCATCGAAATTTTAAACTTTTACTCTGCTTTTTTAAGAAAATTTCTGGTATGCAATTTTTTATTATTATTAGTATTATAAAGTGGAAGTTTCAAATGGCTAGAAAATACCGTTGATTTTTAATAATTTTTTTTTTGCTGACGGCTCTAGGAATTTTCTCCATACAAGGTATGAGCGAATTTTTTTTTATATGGAAGAGAATGCCTAGCATGTCAACAAAAAAATTGTCAAAAAATCAACGGTATTTTCTAGCCACTTGAAACTTGCACTTTATTGTACTAAAATTCAATGGGCTATAAAACTGCATACCAGAAATTTTCTTAAAAAAGCTGAGTAAAAAGTTTAAAATTTCGATTAAAATTCATTAAATATTTCTTAATTTTGTATGCACCTTGTAGATTTGAGTTATATGATTTTGTTTGAGGCATGAACCATATTTTTGGNAATTATAGCTTGCAAAACATTGTGAATGTTTAAAAAAACAAGGGTGTACGCAGATATAATGGAGAGAGCGTACATGCAATATGTATTTTTGTATGGAAGGAAATACGCTATACGGTTTACACAAAAATTATTTAAAATGAACGGAAATTTTCAGGCACTTGGAACCTGCACTTTCTTATTGCATACCTCAAAAGTTTTTAAAAATTCTGAAATCTTGAAAATTTTAATAAAAAATTATTGAAAAACTTTTTTCATCAAAAACACTTTGAATATTATAAAAGAATAAGGTGTATACATATGTACTAACTTTTAACTCTGACTGTACTCTTAAGTGTACTGTTTTCATTCCATTTTCTGAAACTTATGGCCTTTTCAGAAACT
>NW_016240950.1:0-1046 GCF_001687245.7 Rhagoletis zephyria | reverse complement strand
AAAAATGGCCTGACAAAATTTCAGTAAGTGAAAACAAATTTTTCGTGTTTTTAGGCTCTCAACCCAGTACAATTAAGATTTGAATTTACTAGCGAGCCAGGAAATCCTTACGAGCTCCGACTAATATTCGAAAATTCACGCAAAACTGCAATGTGTTTAGTAAAATCCCGAAACACACAAAACAAATGCGAGAAGTTGTTAAAAAATTATAAAATTACGATAAAATCATAAAATGTGAAAAACTATGAAGAAAAAAAAAGAAAAGAGAACCCGATAAATTATTTCGTATACAAAAAAGAGAAGTTAAGATTTTAATATACTAGCGGAGCTAAGAATTCCAAAAGCCTCTTACGTGCTGAATAAAACACTAAAGTCGAAAAAATTCCCAAGTATACAAAAACAACTTTTCGAAAACCCCTATTGGACCGGAAACCCTATAGGACCAAAAAGTGTCGAATAAAATTGCGAAAGTTCGCGGAAAAGCTTGAAATATTCCAAGATAGAAATTTCAAAAAAAAAACTACAAAATTATGGAAAAACTCAAAAATTCGAAAAAGTTTCGAAAAATCCTAAAAAATTAGAAAATTTTGAAAAAGTTCTGAAAAAATTTCAAAAAATCACGAGCAAGTAAAAGAAAATTTGTTTGCCTCTTAAGGCATTCAAAGAAATGCAGTTAAGATTNATATTCCAAGATAGAAATTTCAAAAAACTACAAAATTATGGAAAAACTCAAAAATTCGAAAAAGTTTCGAAAAATCCTAAAAAATTAGAAACTTTTGAAAAAGTTCTGAAAAAATTTCAAAAAATCACGAGCAACTAAAAGAAAATTTGTTTGCCTCTTAAGGCATTCAAAGAAATGCAGTTAAGATTTAATTTTATCATTGGACTATAAAATTCCGGATTAAAATACGAAAAGTCAAGCACCATCGCGAATTTTCTTGAAAAATTCGCAAAAACTCAAAAAAAAACCATTGAAAAAACACCAGAGGTCGGTAAGAAATTATAAAATCCCGAAAAAAAATATAAAATCTGAAAGCGAAAAATAT
>NW_016240949.1:0-1046 GCF_001687245.7 Rhagoletis zephyria | reverse complement strand
ATCTTTGTTTTTATTTTTATGTTTATCATTTTCTTCATCTACATATTCCTCTCACCTAAGCCCATATATAAGTAAAGTGCTTAAATTTACCTTGGTCTTCATTTTTGCCTGTATCTTTACGGATCTTAGTTTTTATTTTTATTTTTACCTTTGCCTTTATCCTCCTCTTTATCTATGTACGTGCTCACCTTAACTTTCATTCTTGTATTGGTATTTTTCAAAGTGTTATTCTTTAAGCTTTTATTAGCTAGTTTTTGTTAAATTAATAACATACATTTAAGAAGCACTTGTTTCCGTCCCAACCATTTCCGTTGCACCATTTCCGTTGAATTTGCCAATTTACTCCCAACCAACCAACCAACCGCCGCTAAAGAAGTTTCACTTCAAAAACATTTTTTGTTGGGAATTGCCTTGAAAAAATACTTTAGACTCAGGGGTATACGGTGCATTTTTTTCTGGTACGGTTTAAGTACTACATACATGCATAGGTATATTTATATTGCGTTGGTACTAAACGGAAATTGCCTTCTGTTGCCGGTTGTGAAATGTTGCAGTCACTTCCGTGTAACAAACGTACAATATTGTCTGTGGTATACATGCCATACATGCATACATAGTATTAACTACATACAGCCCCATTTCGCGTTTGCTACTTTTCACATTTGATGTTCTGAAAAAAAAAAATTTTTATTCTGCAGCCTTCTGTTTGTACCTCTGTGCATCTTACGCACGGCTTTAAGTATTAAAGTTGAACCTCCGTTTAAGCTACTACACGGCTAAAATAATTTGAAGTATGGCACTAAACTAAAATGTTTACTTTAAGCAAAAATTTCGAATTCACAACCTTGCTCAAATTCATCTATTCATACACACATGCACATATCTAACTATGTAGAAGCAATGACATTTCTACATACGTATTTTAAGATGCCTAGGGCTTACTATTTGAAATTTAAGAAAAAAAACTTGTAGGCGGTTGGATAAATATTTGTTTATCTTATTGATAAAATTCCAAATCAACACACAAATATGCATACATACATACA
>NW_016240948.1:0-1046 GCF_001687245.7 Rhagoletis zephyria | reverse complement strand
ACACTCATAGATGGCGTATGAGTAACATTTTTTCCTGCTCATATTTCATTAAAAAAAAATTATTACGCATTTTCATTTGAACATTCACAATGTTTTTATTTATTCATCGATTTTCCTCGTTGGCATTTTGATTTTTTTATTTTTTGTAGACAAACAGGCCTAAATAAAAATTAAACCAATTAGCGAGATAGCACAATTAAACAAAAATTCAAATATCTCGAGAAAATGACCTGATCCAGAAAAACAGAATACAGATTCGTAATCTACGACTCAAATTTAAGTTTACGTGCTTTGGCATTTTTTGTGTCATTTGAAAACTTTCGTTTTTCCCTACGATGTAATTAGCTGCATATGCGTGTCGAATAATTCTTTTTGCTGGCTATCTTTTACTTAATGAAATTAAAAACCACTTATCTCTTTTTAATTAATAAAAATGTATTAAAAGCTCATTTTGATAAGAATTTCAAATATTTTTTTTAACATAATTGTGTATGTAACAATCTATTATACATTTTTCACTGAAACCAGCAGCTACAAAATTATAAAATATTTCCCGAATATTCTTAATAATCACTTAACTTAGTCTGTTATGCATTTTGAATTTTAAGTGTTTATATAAGCGTGTTTTAATCCTTATGAATAGGCATTTTAATCAACTAAAGTTATATTCCGCTTAAATTCTAAAAAAAAATCATCGCTCTTCTACTTGATAAATGTCAACAAGTCACTTAATCTCGGCAAGAAGACATCGGGTATGAGTTTCTTGTGTTCAGGATCAGAGGATTTCTTCCACAACTCAACATCATTCATTTGATTTACGCCCGTCCCGACGAGCATAGTTTGGAAACCACAATTAAAGCCCAACAAAATGTCACTGCTGCAACTAACATACAAAAAAGACGAAAAGAATACAATTTTTCCCACCAACCAAAAGTCTTTTCCTATGCAACACTTACCAATCGCCCACAATGAGCGTACGCCGCGGTTCTATGGTCCCATTCTCAATCAAATGCTCACAAATTCGACGATTCGGTTTGCCTATCACT
>NW_016240947.1:0-1046 GCF_001687245.7 Rhagoletis zephyria | reverse complement strand
CAAGAAAGGAAAAATCAGCTTTGCGAACGAGCGAATAAGCTTGATAATATTTTCGGGGCGCTGATCATCTACATATTAGGGTGTTCCAAACAAAATGACACACTTTTGAGCTTTCGCACCTGGAAGACGGCTGCTTTGTTTACGACGCGGTTGGCGCCATTCGATAGCCAAGGGAATAAGCTATTTCCGAAAAAAAAACCGTTTGATTCTGTGCCATGGATATCAACCAAATTTTGAAAAACTCAATTTCACTGTTTGAGCAGAGGATTTTCGTGAAGTTTTCGGTTCTCCAAGACCACAGCGGTGGAGTAATCCATTCAAATTTGGAGCGATTGTTGGGCAGGCGTGCAGTTTCAAGATCCACCGTGATGCGATGGGCTCCTCAGTTTAGGAGAGGAGATCCGAGCGTTGAAGAGGCCCGAGGAGGTGATCACAGAGATGCCGAAATTCGGCAACAAAGAGTCGCGCAAATCGAAGCTTGTTTTGATGAATCGAGGCACTGGTCCCTCCGCTCACTTGCGAGTATCACTTCGATTCCACTAAGCACAGTTAAGAGGATCGTTCAGACCGATCTTTGCATGACCAAGAAATTGGGCAAATGGTTACCTCATGAATTGTCGCAAGTACACAAAGATCTTCGGGTCTTATGCTGCCGGCAGCACTATTCTAAATCTAATAGCATATTAGAACGGACAATAACTGTCGATGAGAGTTGGGTCAAACTTTACATGGAGCCCCAAAGAGAGCAACGTGCACAATACGTCTACCCAGGTGAACAACCCGTTCCTGTGCCACATGAAGAGCTTCACGGCAATAAAAGGATGCTGATTATGGCAATGGATTTTCACGGAATTGCGTTTTACGAGCTCCTACCGACCGGATGGACTGTCACTGGCGAGGTGTATAAAAATTTTTTGGAGAAGAATTTGCAAAGTTGGGCCGGTCGACGAAAGTTGTCGGACATGTGGCTCCTACACGACAATGCCAGACCCCACAAGGCTCGTGTCGTGACCGACTATTTGGCCCAAAATCAAATTAAGGTGTTC
>NW_016240946.1:0-1046 GCF_001687245.7 Rhagoletis zephyria | reverse complement strand
AAAAAAAAAATAAGTTTTGTGAGCATATTGTAAATACTTATGTAGAAAATTTTTGGATTAAATATAAATAATAAATAGAAAATTTAGACCAATTTTCATTATTTTTTACACTTCTGCGACATTTTTGGCCAACATTTTTAAAGAAAATTGTCTCCTTTAGTTACTATTTCAGAGAATGTTTCATTTCAAAACTAGGTACCATTTATAAAAACCACTAAACAATTTCGGACATGAATTTATGACGTCAAAACTATGTACCTACTTAGAGCATCTTAACAAATTTCGAATTCGCAATATTAAATTTGCATTCGGCTAACTATCATCCGAGTACATTTTCTGGAAAAGGAGTTTGCAACTACTTACGTATAAATATTTTATGGAACATGCGATATTTAGAAGTGTTTACAATGCGATTCAGTTCACAAGCTACACCGAATTGAGAAAAAATAATTCATATGTGGAAGTCATAAGAATGCCAAATTTTACGTGCAATCAGTAGCTTTTTTGTGCGGCATCCTAATGTACATATCGACAGACTATATGGTGGCGTTTCTTGCTCTCCAATTGGTTGGGAATAACGGGCGATGTCGATCGCGTGATTCTCACTTAGCACATGGTATAGCCGTTTAGCCGGCAATGCTTAGACATACGACGGATTTGCATATACATACATACATACTTACATTTCAAGATACAGCATCTATGCTAATTTTATAATATTGAACCAACTAATTTGCATTAGGTATAACAACCTAATATTTAGCTTTAACTTCGGCTATATGTAAGCCATAAATATACATACATACATATGTATGTACAAATATAAATACCAACAACTTACTATAAAAAGTTTTAATGTTAATTGTGGTTGTCATACATATTTATTTCGTGAGTTTGCCAACCACTGCTTTAACAGTCCAACGTAATATTCACGCACACTGGCAATTACACGGCGCTACAAAAATAAAATCACGAAATACACCCGATATTACTGATGTGCTGAATTCTCGGTATCCAACACTCGGTACCCAATACTTGAAAAAAAA
>NW_016240945.1:0-1046 GCF_001687245.7 Rhagoletis zephyria | reverse complement strand
TGGTGTAGAAAGCTGATGTCTGTCAGCCCGCACGTTAGAAGATTTCTGAAATTTTGGTCATGTCAGTTGCAGCTTACTTAAGTTTGTACTCACTACATGCATGAAACATTTTCGCATTTCACATACATATTTAAGGCCAGTTTTTCAGTGCGAGTTTAACGCAGTTTGTCGTTTAAACTAAGTTTGAACTCAGAGTGCAGAGTTTAAACTATCAGCTGTTAAGTGTATATTTGTGGTCAGCTGCCAAAAATTTGTATAAAAAGGAGGAAAAGAATTAAAATTGTTTGCGAAATACACGAAAACACCCACATCATTTGTACAGCGGTACATACATAAATAAGCGAAATGTTCATATATAAGTAATGTGATCAACCGTACTTCTTTCGGAAGTACAGTACTTCTTTTTTCCCTCTTGTACTTCGAACTTCGAAGTACAGTCAAATGTACTTCTTTACGATATTTGTACTTCGGTAGGGAGATTCTGTAACCAGTTAGCGACAATTTTCGGATCGCTATNTAGCGATTCGAAAATTGTCGCTAACTGGTTACAGAATCTCCCCCCAGGCCCTGTTCTTCTCCGTTCTTCTGGACATTCATCACATGGCCTGGGCGATGAATTCGTTTAAACCATTAAAGTCGCCGGGACCGATGGTATTATATCTGCGCAGCTGTAAAGGGCTCTGAAGGTGTCGTGCAATTGGTTGGATCCATGCATGAGGACCGGGTACATCCCCAAGCCTTGGAGCGTAGTCAGTGTTGCGTACATCCCGAAGGCCGGAAATGGTTATCATGTTTCTCCTATCAGTCACTGTCTTTCAAGAGCTCAAGTTGCTTATTGCAAGAAAAGGTCGGTAAATACCGCCCTGCACACATTGGTAAAGTCCTCAGAGGAAGCCTTCNGTTGCTTATTGCAAGAAAAGGTCGGTAAATACCGCCCTGCACACATTGGTAAAGTCCTCAGAGGAAGCCTTCACGCATGAAGATTATGCAGTAGGAGCTTCTTCGATATCGAGGGGGCCTTCAACAATATCACTCCAGAGGCAATA
>NW_016240943.1:207-1046 GCF_001687245.7 Rhagoletis zephyria | reverse complement strand
TCATTATCCTGATTAGGATTGCCAGGATTAAATAATTTCCTCACACAGCAAGTAAGACAACCACACTGTCTACGCATGCGTACCGTCTACTTACTTTCCGGCTCGAGCATTCGAGCATTTAGAAAACATTTTATTTTTAACTATAAATCGAACTAAAAAATTNTATGTTTGTAACCGACTCCTTTGGACTCGATTTTGACCCACTTTAAACGGACAGATTTAATTCAAACTTTGTACACTTATCAAGAATCAGCGACAATATAATAATTTCATAAGTTTATCTCATTATCCTGATTAGGATTGCCAGGATTAAATAATTTCCTCACACAGCAAGTAAGACAACCACACTGTCTACGCATGCGTACCGTCTACTTACTTTCCGGCTCGAGCATTCGAGCATTTAGAAAACATTTTATTTTTAACTATAAATCGAACTAAAAAATTAAAAAAACTAAAAAACACGCTTTTAAAGCATATCAAACTAAAAAGTAAAAAATAATTCTTAATATAAGTTGAAAATAATAATGAACAAAAAATACTAGTATTATTGTGAAAAAGCAGTCGGGGCGCTCTTTACCATATTTTTCGTCTATCGAGCAACCCACACTTTTTCACAATAATACTAGTATTTTTCGTTCATTATTATTTTCAACTTATATTAAGAACTATTTTTTAGTTTGATATGCTTTAAAAGAGTGTTTTTAGTTTTTTTTTAACTATATTTATTTTTTTAGAAGATACTCGATCATCCTTTTTCCGTGATTACTATTACTAACGACAGCGAGGTGCAGCAACGAGTAATCTTCTAAATCATTAATAGTACAAGTTATATTGACAGT
>NW_016240943.1:0-193 GCF_001687245.7 Rhagoletis zephyria | reverse complement strand
TTTTTTTAGAAGATACTCGATCATCCTTTTTCCGTGATTACTATTACTAACGACAGCGAGGTGCAGCAACGAGTAATCTTCTAAATCATTAATAGTACAAGTTATATTGACAGTGGCACCCCGATTTAGAAGATATTCAAAGGGTTCTATTATGCCAATATAACCAGCGAGACTCAGTGGTGTAACATTTAAA
>NW_016240942.1:0-1046 GCF_001687245.7 Rhagoletis zephyria | reverse complement strand
GTATGTATGTATGCTCGTGGTATATGGACACATAGAAAAATATCCCGAAGGCAATTAAACAAAACTGTTAAATTGTTATTGCTATTCGGGCAACAATTGTCAAATTATGCTAATTCAATTTGTGCGTTTCGGTAGTTTTACACTAAAGGCAATCGGAATGGCAGGTTGAACTGTTGAGAGTGTTGTTGTGTTGCCTTTTTTACTGTCAGCGCAGCCTGGCGGTTAACTGTCACTTCTGTGCTACTATGGCTGTGGGCAAAATGAGGACGGTTTTGCACCTTTGTGTTTATTGTTCGGCATACATATAATTGCACTTGTTGCTATTGTTGTTGTTTCATTGTTTGTTTAAGTGAGATGCTCAGCGCTGATAAGTGTGCGAGTGTATTGCTGTGTGCGTGCGACTATGACAATGTTAGCCGAAGGAAGCGGAAACAGCACACAAAGTGGTAACATCCGGCCGGCGGCGGCGGCGTGACCGGGGACACCGGTGAAGAGCTATCAAGATAGAGCGGTGAAAGTTTTTCGAACTACATAAGCATAAGTAAACATACGAACAACGTAAAAATTGACCAAGATTTATGGCAGTGGACAAAGTTGCTTGGCCGGTGGTGAAAAGGAAGTAAGAAAGAAAGAAAGGTGAACGCAACATACATACATTCATACATATTTTAAGAAGTATTCGCGCGCGTGTGTGGTGTGTGTGCATGCCTGCCGAAGTGCAGAAGTGCGTTTGAATAAGAGCGCGCTGGCAAGCTACCGGAAAGTGGCGGTAAAAGTTTGGTAGCAATTTGCATAAAAATTCATTATGGCAAGGAATATTTTCCTTTACTTTACAAATAAAAAAAGAAGCCAAAGAAGCAACCACTAAACAGCGCACTAAGGATGCTCACGAAAAAAGCAGATAATGTGCCAATAAATATGAGTGTGGGCAGTGAGCGCATACAAATGACACTTTTCAATTATGACATTTGAGCGCAATGAAAAGAAAAAAAATAAAAAAAAATAAAAAGGCACATAAGCTCTAAATGAAGAGAAACAAAAAAAAA
>NW_016240941.1:0-1046 GCF_001687245.7 Rhagoletis zephyria | reverse complement strand
CCTGAAAAGAAAATTGTTGATATTTTTTTTTGTAAGCAAATCCTTTTTTATATACTTATGCATGTGTATCGGTAAATCTTGGTGGTTCTTGGCTATTGATTTTTATACAGAAGGTGTTGCTTATACAAAGCAAAGTCCCGAATTCTTTTCTTCTGCGCCATTCAAGTGCTTTCATGTGCAAATACTTTTTTGCTGATAAAAAAGCATTTTGCTAAACAGAATCAGGTTAGCGTGGTAATTAGGGCCACGTACATATATACACACGTAAATAAACAAATGCCACAAATGAGTTTCACAAGCAATTTTTCATAAGAATTTTTCAACTCGAATTAAAAAAAAATATACAAATTAATTAAATGTGATTTATTTATTTGTATATTCGTGCTGGCTAAGTGGTCTCATAGCTGTGGGCATATGTGTTTGTGTATCTGTATACATATATGCCATTGAGCGCCTTAATTTAGCAGCAAGAAACGCTTATTGACAGGCATTCATTTGCCCGAAATTTATTTGCCATCTGCAAGTGGTAAGCATTGCCGCATACGCCGTGTAGGCCCGAGTGGTAACTACTCTGCACATACATATATATGTATGTACATTACGGTGACCATAAATATGGATTCAAAATGAAGGACAATTTTTCAAAAATATGCCTACAAATACATATTTACGTAGTATAAAAATATCAAAAGAGTATTTATGATTCTAAATTCTTAATACATTTTTAACTTTAAAAACGAATCACGTTTTCTTCATCGATATTAATCTTTTTTTACATGAATATTTATAAAAGTATAGTAAAACATATTATAATTATAATAGCTTACACGAAAAGTGAAAATCTTTAAAAGATTATTTTATAGGCAAATTTCGAGTCGTTCAAAATGAAAACAATACCCTTTTTTTGTTTTTTTTGTACTTTTCGCAGTTATTTGTCAAAAATCGACATCATGAATCGACATAAACGACAAGTTACAAAGGTATTTATTTATGTGAACTTTACAAAAATATATAATTTGTGCAGATTGCGCTTCATAGCATCTACA
>NW_016240940.1:0-1046 GCF_001687245.7 Rhagoletis zephyria | reverse complement strand
AAAAAAAAATAGGTGAATATGTACATATGTATATTCCAGTGGCGGTCCAGGATTTTACAAAGGGGGCTTTGGATCTATAGTTGTATCACCTTTTTGATTTACAAATAATTAAGACAGGGTTGATAGCCTTCGATGTGGCTCAAATTTTGACAGAAATCGACTGAAAAATATTTTAAAAATTTTAGGTCTGGCATATATCGATAAAACAATCTAGTTGGTTCAACAAAATTTTATATAACTTCACTCTTTTTTGCTATAATTACAAAACTGAGGTGCCTTGGGAAGGTAATGAATCAAGTAATCAGATAAATAGCAATTTTTTCATACACAATTTCTTATGAAATGGCGATCCATATTCCCACATTTATTTGTATCAAGCCATATTCAATAAAATGACTAAGAATTTTTCTTTTTGATAAAATTTTTTTCCGAGATAGAGTCTCAAAGTTCTTAGAGGTTATGAATTTTCGAAATTACCAAAAAAAGCAAAAACCCAAAAATGTGTTTCGGTCGACTTTAAATGCAAATGAATTGCCGAAGGACCACAAAATTTTTACTAGGCCTGATAAAGCGGAGCTGAATGGTTAGGCTCGCAACCAATTAATCATATGTAAATTCCTTCTTAATCACGAAATTTCGTGACTTAAATGATTTTACAGCTGTTGGCGGTAGGCAGGAAAAGTAAAAATCATGGCATGTTAATGTCTATTGCAGTATCTTCTCAACAACTAAAGTATGAGGGCGTAATTCATAAAAAATAAAGTAGACTTAAAGAGCTCTATAAAGTGGCATTTTCATACAAATTTTCGATTTATAAAGCAGTTCTTCTTCACTTTTTATGAATTTGGATGTTAGAGTTTCAAAGGTAGAAAACCAACGCCTCCGCCTCCTCCCGAAAATCTGGCACTGATATGTGCACATGTAAAAGGTAAATAGTATTGTATTACCTATAGTCGATATAAACAAAATTTCTAAGCTCAAATGTCTAGACATTCACCGAATATCGCCTTCCTTGCAATAATTATTGCCTAATCTGATTTTTTTTT
>NW_016240938.1:0-1046 GCF_001687245.7 Rhagoletis zephyria | reverse complement strand
AAAATAAGCTAATAGCTTAAATTTCTCGTCTAATAAGGAAACCAATGAGGGGGTGAGCGCCTTTGGAAAAATGAACAACGGAAATAGAGAGAAAAACGAAAATGTATACATACACCAACAACACCAATATCAGAAATTCGTCTCCTGTTATCTTAAATATGCAATATAGCCGCTTATATATATTCTACGCGAAATATTATTATCGGCGAATCTATCTAAACTTTTTTTTTTAACAGTGTAGGTTTGTAATTTACAGTTTTATTATTTAGTTCTCAGTTTGTTCACATTATGTAAGTAGCAGAGACAGCCCAATCTTCTTTTGTCTATCTGTACCTCATTAGCCTAGAAATATTTTTTACTTTGACCTATAAAGAAAAAAAGTGAAAAACTTACCTATTTTACTTTGGCGTGAACCTCAATATAGTTATACAAATAGAGAGTTTTTTGACGAAAAATTTACTTCGATAGAAACTTTTCGGGGAAAAATGTACACCTCAAGAAATGCAATCATTTACAATGCCAAACCTTTTGTTTTTGTCATATTTTTACTGAACGCAGCAAAAATTCAACAGCTCAGTTAATATCACCGTGTACTTTAGCTTTTTAACTATTTAGAAACATCGGTTTTTGAATGTCGAATTTTTTTGAGCACACAAGCTATGCACCAAATATCATGCATAATATGCCTGAAATTCAATATTTAACTATAACGTACATACATACTATAAAGCTCATATCATTTTTTGGACAAAATATTTTGTATTGCTGCGAAAACGATTCCGTTTCACGGATCTCCATTTGAAAAAGAAAACAAAAACATTTTTTACAATACAATGTGCACCTTTTGTAAGTCCCGCGACAAAATGACACGTTCTAACAAATGCCATGTCAATCCAAATTTCTAACTTTTTATACAATTTTCTAGTTTATGTGTCTGCAAAATACAATTTTATAATATTATTTATAATAATTTCAAACTACATAAAACTTTCTTTCCAACTTATCATACTTTTTCAATTAATATATCCCCTGAACTCAATTTGAGA
>NW_016240937.1:580-1046 GCF_001687245.7 Rhagoletis zephyria | reverse complement strand
CGCTCGACAATGGTACTTCACCGAACTGAGGAACTTCAGAGATTATCAACACTTTTGCACGAAACTTCTCAACAAACATACTCGGGCCCAAGTAATAATGTCATATGCACAGATTAAATTCGACCCACGTTCGCAAACACTGCTGAAACAAATCGATGACTTGACATTCCAAATGCAGGGTAATTCCTGTGGTCTGGATGAACGGGACCACCTCGATATCATCATTGGTACCTTATCCGATCATCTGCGTGAACTCGNTCGATATCATCATTGGTACCTTATCCGATCATCTGCGTGAACTCGACCACACTCGACAAGTCCACACGTTGTAGCAATTGCGTGAGTTCGCTCAGCGAATTGCACCACATTCGTGCATTGTTGCCACACCCCGTCCGGAAAGAACCCGTTCGGATAGACAGCGATCAGTGCCACGGGAAATTTCGGCAATACATGATCCACCGGATGA
>NW_016240937.1:0-440 GCF_001687245.7 Rhagoletis zephyria | reverse complement strand
TGTGCCAAATGTCTCGTGTGGGGCCATCACTTCAAAAAGTGTCAAACCCAACCGAATAGGGTGATCTGCTACAAATGTACACGACCAAGGGTTACGTCCGATCAATGCTCGTGTTCAAAAAAACGCGTGAGGGAGTCGATTGGGAATAGTGGTCCATCGTACTCAGAGTCCACAACTTTATCTAAATCCACTGTCTCTAACAATCCGCACTCTACCGAAGTCCCTCTACAAATCGACAAATCTTCAGTCTCGAATTCCAATAATAATTCTACTCTGATTCTTAATGAATCAAATCAAATTCAAAGGGATGGCAAAGAACCATCAACTAAATGTTCTGAACGAACACTACCAATTACCAAACCTACCTCAGACCTACCTCTCAGAGAAATGATTGACATATAACATTCCGAACGATTGTCGCGATTATCTCACGGTTATGG
>NW_016240936.1:0-1046 GCF_001687245.7 Rhagoletis zephyria | reverse complement strand
ACCAATCGGTAGCCAATAAACGCTCGAATAAGTTGCGCAATTGCTGACGTGGCAATACGTCGCGTATGTCCTCCAGTAAACCACGCAGACCTGGTCGACCTTGAGCCAGCACAGTGTTAATTGACGGAGACTCCTTCAAAGCCGACAACGGAAGTAAATTGCTTTTAAAATCATTATACAAACGCAGATCGCAATTCATTTTGTAGCAAGTAAAACTACGAAAAGCCCTATACTCGCGCGACCTAGTCAAATTTGTGGAGCGCTGACGATATTCGGGCGTCTGGACCAGCTTATAGAAAGCTTGCACTTCCGGATCTTTAGCGGCGGCACGCACGATGTTTCGTATGCGCTCGAGTGGCAACAGCGCCTTGGCCTGCTTGAAGAGATTGTGAATGCCTAGGCCGTTGGGCGCATCGCAGGCCCGGAGATTAGCTAGAGAAAAGAAAGTTGGTTATNTCTTATTTTGAGAACCGCAAGTGCACTGACTTCATTTCATTTTCGCACGCTTTTTATATGATTCATATTTTTGAGGTCACTGCAGACTTAACAATTGTTGACTTAATTTTAGTCATTTTTTGATCATTAATTATGTATTTGATAAGAATTCTAGGTGATTAAATTTTTATGTAGATGAAGTTAATATTTTTTAAATAAATAAGAAAGGCAACAAGCTGTGCCCTAGTTTTCCTGGTGATATATTTACGGCTTGCACAATTTCAGGATTTGAAGAAGCTAAGAAGCTAGACAAGGCTAACATGTACTTTACAAAGGTTGAGTGTAACATCAAACATATTTTGCACCATGGAAAAACAAT
This sequence comes from Rhagoletis zephyria, assembly GCF_001687245.7. Taxonomy (NCBI): domain Eukaryota; kingdom Metazoa; phylum Arthropoda; class Insecta; order Diptera; family Tephritidae; genus Rhagoletis; species Rhagoletis zephyria. The sequence continues at coordinate 232 of NW_016240936.1, read as the reverse complement.
ATATTTTTGAGACAAACGAAATCACCTTCACGCCTACTGAAAAATTACTTTTTGTCGCTTACGCCCTTTTAGCGACATTTTTTTTCCAAAATTCTCTTTTTCATACAGAAATTAATCTACATGCTCTAGCAGGATTTCTGCATCGAAAACCAAATTTGGGGAAAAAAAGTCGCTAATTATTTTCTCGGTTGGAGTTCGACATGCTCCCACATCGTTTTATGCAAAAAAAAAA
>NW_016240935.1:0-1046 GCF_001687245.7 Rhagoletis zephyria | reverse complement strand
ACCAACTGCTGAGGTTGTGGCGCAATGTATATGCAAAAATTTAGCATTCGATATGCTTCTGGAAGTTCTGATCCTAAATCCAATGTTAACCGCATAGCTAAGTATTTGCTCAAGTGGTCAACTATAAATGAAATCACTAGTTAAATATTTAATAATTTTAATATGCTCTGATATTGACCTGTGGCATTTGCAGTCGTCTTTATATAGCGAATGCAATTTTCTTTCAAAGCCTTCATCAATTGGTTATCACCTGCCATTTCAGTTGGATGTGGTTTAAAAACCAACTCTATTTCATCATTTATCCCAAGTTCACCCGTACCTTCACCTTCGGTATCGATATTAGAATCGCCTTCGGTGCGACAATCCATCTGTGAGTCGGATTCCGACTCCTCAGAACGTTCCGATGTCAGCACCGACATAGCGCGCTTTGGTTTCGAGCTGCTCGAATTCGATGGTACTGGCGATGGAGTACTGCGCATGGATGGTGGATTTGAGGCGCCATCATCTGGTTGCATTCGGCTAGTGCTGGCAGTACTAACAGACGTCGATGCTGCCGCCGCCGAGGTGCTGGAATGTGTTGAAGGTGGTGCGGCTGCAGAAGGTTGAGGTGCATTTCCATTTGCACTTTCGCGATTATCGCTGTCATTGCCATTTGTGGCGCTCTCATTATTAGAGTTATTCGCATTAGCTGAATTATGGTTTCCATTATTGCCGCCATTGCGTCCACCACAACCTTTGGCACGGAAACGTTGCGGCCTATTTTGAGATTGTAATTTAATGCCCTCATTAATGGAGTTAACCAATGCTTGCTGCGATTGGGTTTGATTAAATTTGGCCATAACCTTTTCTTGTATAGCTTCGTATTCTTCACGACTGGGATATATTTTCGATATTAGGAGATCGAAATTGGGGTCAGGCCGAAGTGAGCGCTTTGAGACAAGCTTCTTTCGGCAAGTTGGGCATTCTTTATTTCCTGAACGTAAAGCTGTAATAATACAATCCGAACAAAAACGATGGAGACACTCCTTGGTTGTCATTGTCTTTTT
>NW_016240934.1:0-1046 GCF_001687245.7 Rhagoletis zephyria | reverse complement strand
TGTAATTTTATCCGATACTCAAAAATGCATTAGCCATGTGAACGGCAAGATTGGAATCACCGTCTAATTCAACCTTGAACTTGTAGCTCCCTTAACACACTTTAATTTCAATCTTTCTACAAATATACATAGATACATTTACAAACATATGTACATGTATGTATTGCAACGGATCGATACTAAATACTAAACTCTGTTGCCAAACAAAGTAATGGGGAAGTTTTAAATACCAACTGAAAAAAGTTATACATACACGCGGCTGTGTGTTTGTTTATCGCCTCGTTTTGTATTACTGTAACTAGGGATGGCAAAAAAAATAAAATAAGCGATTAATTAATCATATGATTAATCACAAACCAAAAAAAATTAATTGCAATTATTCAGAAATAATCGGTTGATCAAATTTTTAAAGGCATTTTTTACAGTGGGTACTCACAAAAACATTTTTCATAAAAAATTTCTAATTCTCTGGTTAATTAGCCTTAAACAAAATAAAACGAGTATTTCAGCGCCGATAATTATTTATTATTTAAACATTTTTGCAAAAACAAGTGTTTCGATAAGCGCTTTGTTGCTACACGGTTGCGTTTCTCGGTGGCTTTAGCACCAGCTTTTGAAAAAAGGCGTTCAGCAGCCACCGAAGTATCAACTAAATAACATTTTTCGAAAGTCGTCATCTTTTCGCCTTCGTTTGTGTAAAAGAGATTTATGAGGGGCCCAAAGACGTTTCCATAAGATGCTTTGCGCACATTATTTAATTTCTCAAGAATTTCTTTACTGAGGACAATGCTAACGGATCTTTGAAATGATTTTTTTCAACTTTTGGTCGAGTAAAGTTGATGTGGCTAGCAAACAAAGAATGTTCGATGGAGCCAAATCTTCGGTCAAATTGTTTCAAGACGGCATCTCCTAATTTTTGGGCGACGAGCTGCTTTGGTAATACTTTAATTATTTGTTCGCTACCGCAATGCACTAGCGGAATTACTGGCTTAAAGTTTTGCGTTTTTCGCCACAGTACAATTACTGTCATTGCCTCTAAAGGTCTC
>NW_016240933.1:0-1046 GCF_001687245.7 Rhagoletis zephyria | reverse complement strand
CCATTCATGGCATGATACCAGATAAAACGAGCTCAGCCCCTTTTGATATACATACATAGCATTGGCTGAAATGCTATTGATAGCGTCCGCCATCATCAGGAGAGGTCGCATTGTATTTACTAAACCGTAAGTTAAATAAGTATTTGGCGATCGCAGTGTTGTAGTGGTAGCAGTGTGCGCAACCACGCAATTCCGCACGATCTGGGGTCAAGCCCGGTTTAACCCAACATGAATAAATAATTTTTTTTTGCTCTTTTGTAATCTAAAAGTGCAAGAAAAACCCACTTAAGTCACTGACTTATGTTGTTTAAGAAATGAACCTCTATACGAGGTATTATTTGAATAGGAAGGAATGTATTGGCATACGTGGTTCTTACCCAGGATTTGCATCTACAATTAAGGAAGCGTTACCAGCAAAAAAATTATGTTTGAAAAAAATTTGACATGTGTGATTTTTGAAATGGCCGATTGAATTGTAAGCATCTATGCTCTTTTCTTTTTTGGTACACTTCTCTTGGCCTTACTCAGTTGTTCCTAATAATTACAATTTTGTTTTAACGTTTTTAATATACAAGGTTACATGTATCTGAATGTAAGTACATAAAATACTCGTATTTGTGTACATTCATAACATTTTTTTTAATATAAAACGGTAAATATTAAAAAGAAAAATTTTGCATTAAAAAGGCTTGAGTGCCAACAAACTATGCTAATCAAAAAATCGGAAAAATGCCAAATATTGGCAAAAAAAATATAAATTTTTCATCTTTTGTTAGCTGCTCAACCAGCTGCCAGCTTAAACGGAGAACAATAGTCCGGTGACAAACTTTGGTATGATAGACAAATGCATTTTACACTATTTTTTGCACTGTTCCATTGTTAAAATTTCCATTCAATGAACGACAAAAATATCATCGTTTAGTGGTATTGACATAGGTATTTAGTTTTTTCAGTGTTTTAACTATAAATTTTGCTTTATTTTCTTATAAAGTTTTAGATTAATAAATACATAGTAAATACATAAAAATATTTGAATACATCGAATA
>NW_016240932.1:0-1046 GCF_001687245.7 Rhagoletis zephyria | reverse complement strand
ATGCTTCAAAATTAATTTTCAATTTGTTCAGCGCGCCACACACACACACACGTAACAGCAAACGAACACTTAAGAGGAATTGCAGTGCTGTAATGTAATATATGTACATTAGGCTGGTCCAAAATATTTTCTTTTGCAGTCACCCGCTCCAGAACTTAATCGACCCGTTATGGTTGTCGTAAGTACAACTCATAGCATTTTTGAGGAAAGGTGTTTCTATTTTTTATGAAAAAATTACATCAACATCGATAACCTTAATAGGGGCGAATATGTGATATTAAAAATAAAAAGGAGCTAATTTTTGTTATTTTGAAAATGGCTAGTGTATATGCCGCCGCGGCTTTGAAGTTTTCAATATACATAGGTACATATTTCGGGGGGACAAATTTTTTTTTTTTAGAATTGCTATAAAATCATGAAAATTAAATACTTATGTTGTTAATGTTGCTAATTACTTTTTAAAAACCAATAATCTCATATTTTATATACAAAAATTATTTACATATGCGATGCTAACTAAATTTTCCACGTTTTGAAAAAAATAAGTAGTAAAATTTCTTAATTAAATTTGCATCATTACTCTATATACACTTATAGGATTTCTGAAGGGAAGTATTTTCATTCGATTAAGCAATATTTATTTTTAAAAATTTTATATCAATGCTACAAAAAAATTATTTTCCCAAAAGGGTTGTTTGAATTAAAATTAAGCAATTTCCTTTTTTTTTTAATTTTCAAACCTTTTACTTAAATTCATTTTAATAAGTCGAGTAAAAGCTCTAAAATTTCAAGCAAAAGTAATTGCTAAATTTTTTTTTCCGCAGCCCAAAATAGGTATATGGAAAATTTCAAAATAAAAGTAGGCGCCTCCTTATTTTCAATTTTCTATAATTCTGGGGTTGGCAGCAAAAAAATTCAAAAAGTTAGTTTCCCTGTGGAATTTTGTGCCACCCTAATGTAAATACATACACAGGGCAGTGTTGATATATATGCACATGTATGAGCGCGCATGTTTGGCACGTAAGCAGCTAACAGCACCGTGTCGC
>NW_016240930.1:0-1046 GCF_001687245.7 Rhagoletis zephyria | reverse complement strand
TCGGCGCAATCTTTGTATTCTATCATTCTTGCTTTGTTGAAATCCCCGTGAGGGGAGTTTCTCTACCTTCCTCTGGATCGTTGGTTATCTTGTGGCTGTGTGAAAACGTCATTAAACCTACTAGAAAGTTTTTAACAAGCAAAGCTGCTGGCACTGCAGCAAAGGGCTGTCCGAATTGGTATAAATGGGGCACTTCGCACCACTCAGCCGATTATGCACTTGTGTAATTTCCCTTAGAGAGGTAATTATCTACTCTTACAGCCAAGCGGCGATCTGACTCCTGCATTCGCCGATGTAAGGTCAAAATTGGTCTGGTAATTTCTCTCTCTCTCTGTTGGATCGGATTACTTCCACATGCTGGGGTATAGCAACATTGCAGGAGACTTCCATGCCGTTGAACTAGCCAGGAAGGGCACTCTAGAAGCCATCACCAATGTAGCGAATGTCATTGAGGTACCTATGACAACCTCCAGACTTCGTTTGGTCAAATGGGCTTTTAATCCGCACAGTGAAAGCTTAGCGCAAATCTGGACAAATCTGGGCGGTCTAGAAACCCTCTGCAGCTTACTAAGCGACAACGCTCGATTTTGGTAGGGGTTATGGCTGGGACCTACCCAATGGGAGCTCATGCAGTACGTCTTACTAAAAGCAAAGCTTTATATATGTAAAACCGCGAGACAATAGTTTAGTGATGCTGAGTAAATGCAAAATAAAAATCATGTTGATTCTTTTAAAAATTCATTTCACACCCACTAAAATAAAAAAAGCACACGCAGAAGTGGCGGCATAAGCCAATACGAATTAATGAAAAAAAACATTCAAAATCAACAGCTAAAAGAAAACCCACATGAAATTCCAGCAAAGCAATTGCAGAAAAACCAAGCCAGATGCAAGAGAGTAAATAAAAATGGCGGCAAGAGTGAGGCGAAATCCTTTTAAAAATATGCGCTGATTTTATTTCATTTTGGTTAACCGCAGCAACGTGCGGAAATGTACGTATGCGTGAGCGGATAGAACAAAATGCAAACGCATGCAGTTATCCTGAT
>NW_016240929.1:0-1046 GCF_001687245.7 Rhagoletis zephyria | reverse complement strand
TTGTCACGGCGTAGTTAACGCCAAAAATTTCTTGCTGGCGCCGCAAGAAAACAATAGCGTTAAAAAGTCGTTGATTTTTTTTTTCTTTTTTATATTTTTTGACTGTATGTAGTACATCTTTATGGCTCATCTTTATCGAACATTTTCAATAAATTCAAAATTTTCACACTTTGCATAATGGCAACGACAGCAGTTAAAGCAATAGCAGTAATGCCAAAATGCCAGCGGTGCTGCTGTGGGTGGTAGCGCAAGCGAAAAAGCAAATGACAGCAGCGAATTTTTGGAATGACGGCGCTGCAATGCTCCAACGCTGTTGCACAATATGCAGTTGTGCATGCTGACAATTGAACTGTTCTGTATAGTACTGCTACTTCCCTGTCAATATCGGGCGGGAGCTGCTCACTTTTGCTATGCTCTTCTATGCAAGTCCTGTGGTAAATGTCAAGTGAATATAACATGTACATAACTATAAATGGAAATGAATATGAATGTACGAGGAGGAAAAGTAGAAGAAAAGTGTTGTGCTAAGAAAACGTCAGAGAATTTAATGGAAGCAGTTATGTGATTGGAGTGATGACAGCTAACAGGAATTTGAAATCATTTCATCGATTGGATTAGATATTGTTAGGAGATGCACTATATTTGACAAGGCACAGGCAAGTTCTAAGGGCTGTATACGTAAATAAGTTAATAAGTTCGTCCAAATCGAAGCAGAATTTGAGAACTTGACAAACATATTTGCATTGCCATAACTGCTTTCCGAGCCTTATAACGAACAACCGTATGTACCTACATATACACCACGCCTTTCATTACAGCCCAGATCAACCGCTATCCGGTGTCTATTAAGGCTGTTAGACGAAAACTCTTCCTCGCCAGATGGTCACACACTACTACGTGTTAAAAGACAAGAAGATTCAGCTTGGAGAAGCCCAGTGATAGAATTTGGATAGGCTGCGGTCGGCCAAGCAGTTTTTAGGCAGATTTAGGCAGCTATTTAAATACTCATCCAAAGGCAAAATCAGTTATACTGACAAGCTTTTTAT
>NW_016240928.1:0-1046 GCF_001687245.7 Rhagoletis zephyria | reverse complement strand
TACTTTCAAAGTATCCAAGAGCTGGTTTCCTTGAGTTTTACGCTAAGTATAAGAAGTCTAGAAGAAGAAGTCAGATGAGATGTGGTGATATCCGAATAGCAGCTTGTAAACAGTTTTCCTAACAAACAAATTGTGGTACGAAGATCAATAACATAGCTAAAAAGTAAATAAATATTATTATGCCACAAAAATAATAACAAAATCTTACTAGTTAGGTACATAGAGAAACATATGGGACATATATATTAGGCTGGGTCGATTTTGTATGGGCGAAAATAAAAGGCATTTGACCGTATTGTAATAGTAATATTCAAGGATGCATTGTAACGTTAAATTTAGCGTTTACCAAAAAAAAGCAATTGGTTCTGTTGAAACGATTCAGTTTTTTATCGTTTAGGTAATTACCAAAATAATTCTATTTTGGTTTTTAACGAAAAGAAATTCAATCGTTAATGCTGAAATTGTAGCATGCATTTAGGTGCTAGGTGTTAATATTGAGCTGGCAATGGCATACAACAACTTTTCGTTGATTTATTTGGTTTCGATGTTAACGATTGAGTTTTGTTTCATTAATTTAGCTCTGAAACGAAACGGAATTATTTTAATAAGTTATTTTTGCGCATCAACAAAACGAAATCGATTCATATAGTTTGTTGAGCATCTCTGGTATAATTATGATGTTATTGGTCCGAAAGATTAATTGAAAAACAACGCAATTGATTCAAAATATATGAATTTTGAAAATGAAACTTTGGCTTGTAATATCTATGGAAGGCATTTATTGTTATAAACAGGGCGATATATCAAATTAAGGGTTATTAAATTTAGTACCTNGCCTTATGAATTTTCAATTCTTCATTACTTCAGCAACCAAGTGAAGAATCTAAAAAAAAAATTGACGAGATTTATTTCAAGCGTTTTAATGTTTTCGAATGTTTATATAAAGTAAAAGGACCATGGACTTGGTCTCGCCAATTTGGTCAGTTTTCAAGACCGCGTTGAATGAAGTCAAACATGTATTGTAAAAGATTAGGAATCGTTTGATA
>NW_016240927.1:0-1046 GCF_001687245.7 Rhagoletis zephyria | reverse complement strand
TCACGATGTCAGCAATTATTGGTGAAAGGGGGTTGCCAATTGGCATTCCAAAGGTTTGTGTGTATAGCTTATTGTTGCACATAAAATAATTGTTGTCTTTAAGACAAAAGTCCAGAATATTTTGAAATTTGCTTTTTGGAATGTTCGTCACCTTTTGTAGTTTCTCCCAGTTTTTCATTATAATTCTCACAGCTAGAGCTGTAGGTATATTAGTAAACAAAGAAACGACATCAAACGACACTAAAACTTCTTCTTTACACACATATATATTCGTCAGTTTATCTTTTAGGTTGAAAGTGTTTATTATATTATAATTTTCACTGGTTAATGTTTTTAGGATTCCTCCAACATATTTAGACAGATTGTAACATGGGACTTTAACGGACGATGCAATTGGACGTAAAGGAACTTCAGGTTTATGTATTTTTGGCAACCCATACAATCTTGGTGCTGTTGCTGCAGTGCTAGCGAGTTGTTGTTTTTCTCTTATGTTTATGTATTTGCTTTTGTAAAGGTCGTCNGTAATAAAACCAAAACATTTCTTAAATCGCACAAAAACATCATCGTTATAACTGATGCGGACAAGGGAAATAAAACAGTCGCAATGTACAAAACAGAATACTCAGAGAAAATTAGCGATCTACTAGGAGACAAGAATACATACAAAAGCATAAGAACCGACCCAACAAACGCCCTACAAAGGAAAAACAATAACATAGTAGACGACCTTTACAAAAGCAAATACATAAACATAAGAGAAAAACAACAACTCGCTAGCACTGCAGCAACAGCACCAAGATTGTATGGGTTGCCAAAAATACATAAACCTGAAGTTCCTTTACGTCCAATTGCATCGTCCGTTAAAGTCCCATGTTACAATCTGTCTAAATATGTTGGAGGAATCCTAAAAACATTAACCAGTGAAAATTATAATATAATAAACACTTTNATAAGAACAAACCCAACAAACGCCCAACAAAGGAAAAACAATAACATTGTAGACGACCTTTACAAAAGCAAATACATAAACATAAGAGAAAAACAAC
>NW_016240926.1:0-1046 GCF_001687245.7 Rhagoletis zephyria | reverse complement strand
TGTATGTTTAATTTTGCCTTTGAGATATGTTTATTGAGCAAATAGCACTCAGCTGTTTGTTTATGGTACTCTTTTACACCTGATATTCGATTAGGTAAGGAATATTTAATTTTAAAACTGTTACTAATTTACGGAAAAACTTTACCTAAAAGTAGATAAATGTACCTATAAAGTGAATATATATTTTTCTAAGTATATATTCAAGAAAATCAAAGGATAACCTTTCCATTCGATATCAACTTCTGCACTCACATTAAATAAATTTGGCTGTAAAAAGAATCTTTTCAAGATAAAACTATGTTTTTGAAAAGCTGAATTCCTTTGCTCCGAGTTCTTTCACTTGACGTTTTTAAAAGAAATATTATTTTTTTATCATTTAAATACCCCTTCATAAAGGAGGGCGCTTATTGGACAAGTTACCCACACCATAAAATACGTTGAAATGTGATTTCCAATAAGAACTGATTTTCTGAAAATTTATTAAGTATGTTCTAAATGTAGCTAAAATTGTGTATTTGTACCGAATATACTTTCAAACAAAATAGAGATACGATGTACTAACTTTTCCGNCTGTAGCTAATCGAGCAGCTAATTGCGTTGGTTAATTGACTCAAATAAATTCCAGTCTAAACTTAGTGAAATGCATTTTAGTAGTCGTCTGAATCCCTGTGCAGCCCTTTTCATTGCGAGAATATATGCTATTTCGTTGCGTAAACATGACTCCACTATGGCACGGAACACAAATGAAGAAAGCCCGGTTCTTATATGTTATGAGTGTTAAAAACTGAAATCAATCTTCTTCTTCTTCTTCTTCTTCTTCTTCTTCTTCTTCTTCTTCTTCTTCTTCTTTGGCTCTGTAACCGCCTAAGCGATTATGGCCAGTTTTCAGGTAATCTCGCGTGTTTCAGCGTGAGGAGTGCCGCCCTGCTGTGAAACCGTATTGTAGATTTGTTTTTTATTCGCCCCACTTTCCGAATACTGTCTTCGGCATAGTTACGTAACATGCACCTTAGAATGAAAGATAAATAGATAAAAATTGCCAAATA
>NW_016240925.1:0-1046 GCF_001687245.7 Rhagoletis zephyria | reverse complement strand
ATTCAGCTTCATTAGGGATAGTAATTGATTCAGTGGAATAATGACTTAAAGTACTTAGCTACTCACTCGGTTGTGGGTAGCGTCTACTCCTGCCACTCGTTCGAAGAGGGCACTCACAATGAACAATTCTGCTCCCGAGTGAAAGTGTGGAAGTTTCCATGCACGTCCACCTAACTTAACCTAACCTATAAACGTGAAATATGAGCTAAAAAATTTTGTTGTCCTGTGAACTTTTAGTCCTTTAGAGAACCGTCCGTTGAGTTCTGACAAGAATCGAAAAAAGGGGTATAATGGAACTGAAACTCGATTGCAAAAGGACTAAAAAATGGTTCCAGAAGAACCGAAACTCGATTGCAAAATACCCGGAAATAGCTTCGGAAAAACGAAACTCGATTCCAAAAGATCGGTAAAATGGTTCCAGAAGAACCGAAGTTCGATTCCAGTAGAACAGAAACTTCATGCCAAACGACCCGAAAAACGATTCCGGAAGATCCGAAACGCGGCCTCAGAAAAACCGAAAAAATATATCGAAAGACTTGAAAACTATTTCAAGAGAAATAAAATTAAAATATGTATTATCGAATTCCGAGTCGACCTACCAAATTTGGTTCGGTTCGAGGTACTATATCATATAGCCGCCATATAGCCGATCTGGCTGACTTACATAAACTTGGTTTTTTTTTTATGCCAGCAACTTGAAATTCGGTTTGTGTACGTGTTACATGTAAACACCACATAACGTCTAAATAAAGGTTGTTACAATAGGTACACATGCTTGTACATACATACATACGTATGTATTAGAGTCCAGCGCAAGTGTATTTGCCGCATTTCGTTCAATAAGTACTCCTTGCATTGTACTCTACTCCCAACACATTGTTACTCTTTTTCCACATACTACTCTACTTGGCGTTGAGAGAGTAAATACTTGACGTACTTGCTATTACTCCACCAAAGTACGTACCCTACTTTCTCTCATCGCGTACGAGAGATATTCGCTGCTGCCAAAAGGGAGTAGCAAATCTACTCTCTGTATACTTGTAGTA
>NW_016240924.1:0-1046 GCF_001687245.7 Rhagoletis zephyria | reverse complement strand
TGTAGAACATTCAATTCTGAAGAAAACCCATCACTGACTAAGATTATACTATAAAATGCCTCTGAGCTGTAGACTTTTGAAGAAGAAAAACTCAAAAGTTTACGTGTATTTTATATGGGAAATCTTTGCACGCCTTGGGCGAGTACTTAATGTTAATATTAAGGGTTAAAATTTTCAGGGAGTTTTTTNACTCAAAAGTTTACGTGTATTTTATATGGGAAATCTTTGCACGCCTTGGGCGAGTACTTAATGTTAATATTAAGGGTTAAAATTTTCAGGGAGTTTTTTTTAGGTGTTTTTACAAAATTTCGAGGTAGGAGTGAAAAAACAATAATCGCAAAAAAAATCACCCTAATGTACATATTCCATGGAAATTATTATTTAATCAAATTTCGGAAAAATTGTACAAATTTCTACAATGAAAACATGGCCGTTCATGAGTTCATGGATAAAAATGCAATATTGCTACATGGTTGAGCCGTTTTTGGTGCATTGCCGAGCGCAAATCATTTTTCACCCTATGCAAAACAAAAAAGCTCCTCTCGTTAGAGCATGACGACCTTGGAATCTAAGCTAATGAAGCGGACATATTCAGTAACAAATCCCACGCACAATTCGTTTTCACAACATCTTTCACAGATCCTGGATTTTGCCTTGTGCGCCTCATTATGTACTGAGATATATCTTTACCGATATTGAGTCTGCATTCGTCAAAATCACCATTATAAATCTACTGTCTTACCAAGAATGAACTTTTCTAAAGTTTTATAAAACGTTGCCGATTCAGTATCAAAATTACTTGTCAGGGAGCAAATAACTTGGTAAAAAATTTCATAATATATCTTCCGAAAATACTCTTTCAATTGGACTTACTTTTCTTCTAAAAAATTTTTAGGTGGGTAATTAATAATAATAATAATAATAATAATAAAAATTATGTACGAAGACGGGAGGGGGAGACCAGGGAAACCTTGGAGCATCTTCTCTGCCGATGTCCTGCACTATCAAAAATAGGACTAAAGTGCTTGGGAGCCAATCAAACCGAG
>NW_016240923.1:0-1046 GCF_001687245.7 Rhagoletis zephyria | reverse complement strand
TTTGCTGCAAAGGCATTTTCTACTATCGACAAAAATCATTTCGCAAAAAAGTGCAAAGGCTACGCTTAGCACACAGAGTCACTTCTGAAGTTAGTATCTGTTTAATTTTGAGATAAAAATAACATCAAAATTTTGATATACCTCCATTGGGTAAAGTCAGGCGTGTATATGTATGTATATTCTAATGTACTTCAGAACTTCTTAGCCGTCCATAAACTGTTGCTTATGTATACCCACTAGCTAAAGCTACGAGCTTACAGTCTTAAAGTATGTACATACCATCCCTTTGGTCGAAAGGAGGCCAACTGCATTCCTATTTATTATTTAAAAATCTCCAAATCTCAATATTGTTGCTTAAGCAATGCAATTGAATAGTGTGCATGCATACCTTCTACAAAGCTAGGCTAAAAGTTTGGTATTAATTAACTTTAGTTAAAAAACAATTATTCAATATTTTTTAATACATACGAATTTCGGATAGATTTAAATAGTAAGCTAAAAAAGCAAATAAAATACATTTAAGGCCACTCAATTGAATAGTAAATTTTAAAATTAAAGTAAAAATGTCGCCGTTTCTTGAATACAGTGACGTATACAAAAAAATTAAAATCAAATTAACCAAGTAAAAAATTCGACTAGAAAATTTTTCCGAATAAAAAATGCCATTAAAATGCTTTAAAGAAGCGCCGCTAATCCGTTTTGTATAAACAAAAATTTGAAGAGGTTCGGCCCAAAATCAAAATTGACAAGCATGATTTTATTTTGTGCAAGTCATAAACATTTTTAAGCTGGCTAATGATCACTGCTAAAATTACTAATTACTTGAAAAAATTGGCTTCAGCTATGTGCCTCACTCTCATAAGTATATACATATGTACAGTGCCGAACAGAAGTATTGGCACAGTGAATTTTTCGCAATATATGCAAAGTTATTTATTCTAATTTATCTTCGATAATTTTTTTATAAAAATATTGTTCATTCTACACCAGAAAACAGAATAATAAAATCTCTAAACTTTGTGCAAAACTCAGGAAAATTCATTAAA
>NW_016240922.1:0-1046 GCF_001687245.7 Rhagoletis zephyria | reverse complement strand
GTGGTGTTCAGGCGACATCAAGAGGCATCCTGTCGCTGTCCTGAGTGCGTCCATAGGGCTACATTCACTAAAATTTGGTATTACATCCTGCTGTACTTCTTGAGATGCTCCTAAGAGCTTCCCTATTCCAAATTTTAGTTGTTAGAGAAGTGTTTCAATGGATGTACAGCGATTCAAAGCGGATTTCAAAAAATCGAGNTCAGGCGACATCAAGAGGCATCCTGTCGCTGTCCTGAGTGCGTCCATAGGGCTACATTCACTAAAATTTGGTATTACATCCTGCTGTACTTCTTGAGATGCTCCTAAGAGCTTCCCTATTCCAAATTTTAGTTGTTAGAGAAGTGTTTCAATGGATGTACAGCGATTCAAAGCGGATTTCAAAAAATCGAGGTACTATTCTTGTAAAAAGTTATCCATGAATTTTTTTCAGTATTGACATTCAATTGGTTGATTATGAGAGCTTCGATTGCAGCAATGTTCATCAAATCGAAAAATATTTTAAGTGGCTATCGGCGGCGGTTTCTAAGAACACTGATGCACCGCATATGCAGAGAAACCAAATTATAAATTCAGTACACCAATACCCGCGCAGACTACTATGGTAGGCCCGCGATTCTCGTGCCAATCCACAAAAACGTGCATCCGCGTGGAAGTCAAGCGCGGTACTCAGTCGTCGACAAATTTAATGCAGAAGGCTTTCCTGGGACCGCACCGCTCTAACATACAAAACTGTCAAGGTATCAACAAAAATGTTGCCGTGGCCTACTATAGTGGGACACGCGTGTACTCTAGTGTTAGGATCAAAGCACTTGCAATTATTGGTTTTCACTGTCGCCAGCACATCCATAGGCCCATATGATCTATCAAAAGCATTGGAGTGAGTAGTGTGCCTTTGCATTAAATACGTCGACTAAATCCAAGGTAGAAGAAGGACTCTAAACCAGATTCACACGATTGTCTATTTAAAATTATCATTTTAATATCAAGAACTCGATACTAACTTTCTTCTACGCAACCGAGGTTATTGCAACGGTGACTATCATACA
>NW_016240921.1:0-1046 GCF_001687245.7 Rhagoletis zephyria | reverse complement strand
GAAATAAAGTCAATTGACCTTATTTCCATTGACCTTATTACCTATCACCTGGTATCTCACTTATGCCTTCCGAAAAGAGGATGCCTTGTACTCTTCACAAACAAACTTTAGCAAACCATAATAGAAAGTGAAGCAAATTTCTTAAGAATTTCGTACTGTTTAAGAAAATTTGACTCAATAAATTTTTCTATACCATTTCTTGAACTTTTTTTTAATCGTCGAACTAAAAAAATGTTTACAAATAATAACGTAAAGCTAATTTGGTTTTGATTAACCCGTTACATCAATTGCATTCGTGCTTGGATAAAAAAATTTAAAAGCAATGGTTTGTCTCTACGGGAAGGCAATGGTCTTATTGAAGAGATTAGAACAATTTGTCTTAATTAGAGAATAACGAATATTTAAAAAAAATTTTAACGACCAGCGCAAATCTCTACTAAATATTTGAGAATGTCAAGTAACAATTGATTGTCCATAGCAATTTCTCAATACTTGAAATAAACGGAATAAAAAGCAAAACATTAAACTGTACTTAAATTTTTTTGTTTTGCGAGGATATTGAAAAGCATATTTACCAATGTTTTAGTGCTTATCTGAGCGACTAAAATGGATTTTTTCTTGCTTATTTTCTTTTTATGAGATAATCGAAAAAATGTTCGTTGGAAAATATACTTTGTATACATTTTTGTGGTGTATATCAAGCATATTTTTGTGAGTTTGGTGTCATTTTAATGATCATATAATTAGGTTTTTATGATTATTTTCATCTTCCCTAGTGACAAAATATGATTTTACTTTTTAAAGCGAGATATATAAGTAAACAATGAACCAAATAATAGAGCGTGAAGAGTTCTATCGAGCCACATTTTTGGCAAATGTAGTACCACACATATTGATGCCAGAAAGAAGAAAGTTGCAGAGTTTCCTTTCGCGCAAATAAAGACAAAATTCGTTTTTTTTTTTTTCAGAAAAAAAAATCGATTTTATCCGAATTTTTGTTTGATTTCAAAAATTCGCCATTTTAGAGCTAAAATTCCATCAAAGTT
>NW_016240920.1:0-1046 GCF_001687245.7 Rhagoletis zephyria | reverse complement strand
ACCAAAGTTATAATACCATTTCATGCTCATGAAAGGTATAAAAAAAGTACATATGGGACAGTCATATGACAAAGTGTTAAACATAGTATTGAAAAAGTCAAAATTTTAAAAAGATTTTTCGAGATTTGCATAGCAATTAAGTCGCCCTATATTCAGTAAAAAAATTTCAACTGATGGTAGTAGTAATTTAAATAAAGATATTAGTAGACTTAAGCGCTGGCGTGACGTTACAAAAAACAGAAGTGGATTTTGACTTTGATTACAAAATTGCAAAACTCTGCGAATTGGGCAAGACTATTTATATAAAAGTTTTTGTAGTAATATTGGAAATGTTTAAGGTTAATTTTTAGGTTTGTTTTATGTTTAATCAGCTGAATTAACTGACGTGACGTTACCCCCTGGCGTTATGTTACTTTGTTATGTTATTTTGGGCATATCACGTAATTATGTACGATTCATGTATATAGGTTAGGGGCAGAAGCAAAGCTGCAAAAGTGGTTTTAAATACATATGTATGTACATAAGTACATAATAACGCTCTATTTAGGTTTGGTCCCCTGACCGCCAGGTATTATGCTTATTGGAATATTCGCGTCAAATTGTAAAGATTGTAAGGCATTGAATGTTGTTATATAACAAATTAACCTTCTCCACCTCACTGCTGATTTTAATAAATGACACCACGGAACTTGACTGGCTTGCTGCAAAGTATGAAGTGGTCAGACATAAATTATTGTCGCACATTATTTGACACGCAACATTGCAATCGATCAATTTTGCCACTGTGCGAGTGTTGCTCCGCGCTCATGGACAAACTTTCGCAAGCAACATGCAACTACATACTATTACAATAGCAATTATATGTGCGCATTGAATTGTCTATGAAACATGAGTCTTTATTGTCCAAACATGCGCTTTAACGGATAAGTGCATAAATTTTAAGGGAGTAGAACAGTGCAGCTAAACGAGATCAGACCCGATTAGGTAAGCTATGGGACACACCCAAGCGCAGGCGGAAATAGCTTAAGCAATAGTAAGCTACAAGT
>NW_016240919.1:0-1046 GCF_001687245.7 Rhagoletis zephyria | reverse complement strand
CGCTTGCCCCTCATTGTCTTCTCATTTTACGATGATGATGATGATCTTCTTCTTGGATGTTTCAGCGGTTGTGGCTGGGGATCTTCCTCACCTCTCTTATGCGTGGTGGTGGTTTCTATAATTGGCCACTCTGATTTTTGCTTCTGTTTCTGCTGGTGGCATGCGGCCTCAACAGTTTGCTGCTGCTGCTGTTGGAGCTTCTGAATTTGAGTCGCCAGCTTTTGGCCAGTTCAGCTCGGTTGGTCGAATCGTTTCAGCTGCCACTGCTTCTGCTGCTGAATCGTCGGTTATTTATAGACACTGCATCAGCGTAACTGCTGCAGTGCAGACAATGGCCCGGTGTCAGATTGCCCTCTCCTCCCCAAGACACTGCTTGTTCTTGTTCTTCTTGCTCGTCTTCAATCTCTTTCTCAGGAGGCTTCTTCTTCTGCTTCCTCTGAATCACAGTTCTGCTGTTGCTGTTGATGATGCATCACCGAAGCAGCAGCATTAATCTCTCTGTTGCTCTTCTTGCCCGTGTTGGATGCAAATCCACGGCGGCGGCGGTGCACCGCGCCGCATCTCCTCCCGCTTCTTCTTCTTCTTCTTCACTGCCTGTTGGCAAATTCTCGAAATATCTCTCTCGCTGGTTGCCACGCCACGCTGATGATATCAGAACATCGTCGTCGTCGAGGATCGTTGCATGCTCGTGGATGCGAAGAGAGGAAGGCAGGGATCCCGTTTTAGAATCGGCGGCAGCNTGGCACTCCTCGTTCTCGCACATTAGGCTCTGGGCCAACAGCTTAGCGGCGCAGCAAGTAACTGTGGCTGCTGTGTAGTGCTGTGCATCAGCAGCAGCAGCAGCAGCACATCGTTCATCTGCTGTCGTCTGTGTGCCCTTAAATGGTGCCCCTAGGGAGGGAAGGAATGGTGGACTGGTGAGGGGGAACATGTTGTGCACCACATTACCAGAGCACTCTTTTATCATCACCAGTGTGTGTGTGCCTGCCGTCTGTCTGGCCGCCACCCTCACTTCCTGCCCCCTCTTTTACTGCTACTTCTGCCAC
>NW_016240918.1:0-1046 GCF_001687245.7 Rhagoletis zephyria | reverse complement strand
ACGCCTGAGCTGCTCATGCTCCAGTAAGTTTTATCATCAATTCGAATAGCTACGTTTTCCAGTTGAAGAATGTAGGAGCCGTTCAAATAGTTGGGGGTTTCACCTGACCATACTGTGTCATTGACGTTGTCCAATAAGATCGTGTCCTCTTTGATGACTTCAATCGTTGAGTCGTTGCAGCTTACGTAGCGGCAACTGGTCTCGCCACCTTTGAGCAGTCGCGGCAGGCAATCTTCTTCGCGTAGTAGGTCCAATGCATCCTGCTTGCATACCATTGCGCTTGTCAGATGAATGCACTTATCCTTGACGCCATATGTTTGCTTCTTGTTGATTAGAACTTGGCTGTACCTTAAATCCAGCCGATGACCATTTTTTGTAATAGCTCGAGTGATAAGATTGTTGAATCTCGTTTGATCCACTTTTGGCATGGACAAAACGAAAAGTAGCAAGGTACCATTCGTGTAGATTGATGGTTCGCCGTATTCGACGGCTTCGATGACGTTAGCGTATGGAAGGACTTCGATTTCGCTGATCAATTCGTTGATTTCCTCTTTGTTTAGCAGGTTGCTGTTAATCACTCCAGCCTTGGCCATTTGACAGGCTTGAACAAACTCATTGACATCATCCTTCAAGATCATTACTTTGTGCAGGATTTCTTCTGATAGTTTCATAACGTGGTTATGCCCCAGGATNCTTCAAGATCATTACTTTGTGCGTTACCATGAGTTTTCTTAAATATTTAATTATTTACCCTGTACTGTTGGTTGTTGTTTAGTACTAGCGAATCCTGGGATCGAAGTACCTCATCCCAATCGGACGCGTCGGGAGAACCGGCAATCCATTTCCAAGCCGATCCTATCCAATTGATTGCACGCTTATTTCTTTTGTATTTTGGANCCAATCGGACGCGTCGGGAGAACCGGCAATCCATTTCCAAGCCGATCCTATCCAAGTGATTGCACGCTTATTTCTTTTGTGTTTTGGACCTTTTAGCTCTTTAAGTTGGATTTGAACCTTCTCTAAGTGATAGGCAAGGACATCCGTGA
>NW_016240917.1:0-1046 GCF_001687245.7 Rhagoletis zephyria | reverse complement strand
GAATCAGAAA
The DNA here is from genome assembly GCF_001687245.7 of Rhagoletis zephyria. Classification (NCBI taxonomy): domain Eukaryota; kingdom Metazoa; phylum Arthropoda; class Insecta; order Diptera; family Tephritidae; genus Rhagoletis; species Rhagoletis zephyria. The sequence continues at coordinate 1,036 of NW_016240917.1, read as the reverse complement.
TCGATGATCCCGAAACAGTGCCACGCCTCTACCAAGGTGACATCGCTATTGATCCTTATACCTACATATCACTTAGGCTTGGCGTTAATCCAATGAAGCATCCAAAACGTTTGTGGCCAAACGCCACTATTCCCTTCGAAATCAGCCATTTGTATACCAACAATGAACGGATGGCCATAGAACGTGCCTTGAATACATTTAATGCTTTAACCTGTATTAATTTTAAACCCTTTGACGGCGAGGAAGAAGATTACGTACTAATTACACCGCCGGTGGATGACGCGCCCGCCGGTTGCTGGTCGTTTGTGGGTAAACGTGGTGGAGAGCAGGTAGTGTCATTACAACAACCGGATGATAAAAGCGCACATTGCTTCAACAGCGAAGGGCGGATTATGCACGAGCTTATGCATGCTATTGGAATTTATCACGAGCAATCTCGAGCTGATCGAGATAATTTTGTAAAAATACACTGGGAAAATATCGTACCGAAATATCGTAAAAATTTTAAATTGATTTCAAAAAAGAAAGGCAAACATGCTTTCGATTATGATTATAATTCTGTAATGCATTACGGCGAGTACTACTTTAGCAAAAAGAAGGGAGAGAAGCCCACTATGACACCGTTACAGCCGGGTGTACGCATAGGCCAGCGGAAGACCATTAGCAAAACGGATTGTCTAAAGATCAACGATTTGTATGGTTGCCTGAATGGCAGACATGCGAGGATGTATAAAAGTTTCTGCAATTTGTTGGGACTTTAAATTAATGTTTAATTATTCGTAAGGGTTTAAATCATATTGATTTACGATTGTACTAAATGCATACTAATGTACATATATTCAGCCTAAAAATACGCTTGTTTACATTAGTAATAAATGTACATACATGTGTATGTACTTACTTGCATTCGGGGTATCTTTATTTATACAAAACGAAATTTTACTGAGCACTCCAGCGTGGAAAATGATATTTTTTATGGCAAAATTTTAGGAATTCACACATTTCATGATAAGAGATATTGAAATACAAAAAAAAA
>NW_016240916.1:0-1046 GCF_001687245.7 Rhagoletis zephyria | reverse complement strand
CACTTCCCAGATCCGTTTCAAGCGGAGTGTTTTCAAGAGAGTGTATGTAAGTATAAGCTGTAATAGGTTCCTGATCCTCTGATGTGTTAACAAAACCTTCATTATCCAACTGCGCATGCTTCACTTTGCACCAGTCTATNCTATCATTATGATTCAGATATAAAGTTGTGCTTTTATATGCTTGGCAAAGAGTGGGGACCAGCAATTGGTCCATGCGAGATCTTACTATCAGCCAAGCTAACCTAATCAATCATATACATACATATGTATGTTCTTATTTACATAAATATGCATTACTAGTGATCAAGGCATATTTAAGCTATATATACAAACATACTTCCACTAATATCACTTCATAAATTATGTGTAAAATTAATATTGCCTTAATATGTTATTAAAATCATATCATTTTTGTCAGTGTAATTCAGTACTAATTAAAGATTTTTTGTTTTTTAATTTTCAACTATTTAAAAACCGATGAAAATATTCTTTTTGAGTATATGTGGCCCCACTGAAGTAATTAAACACCTACGCGGGCGTCAAACATTTAAAATATTTTTTCGCGCTCTGCCAAAAAATTACACTCTGCATAATTCCTGTTGATATATTTGACAGGTAAAATTAGATTCAGAAATTTTATACTAATGCGGCAATAAATCTTTGGTAAAGCTAAAATATTTTTAATGCCTTTTATACAGTGAATCAAAAAAATTTTAACACAGTGGTCTTTTTTAACATATGTTATTTAAGCTAAATTTTTTCGTTTGTTTTGTATAAAAATATTGCTCCCACTTAACAAAATCCATGTAATTCAAAGTTTCAAACATAGTACAATACCAAAAAAAAATCAGCAATTTTTCCTCAAAATTTCAAGTTTATTCTTAGGATGTTTAGAAAACTTTAGTAACTTTTCGGCATTTTCTTACATATAAAGGAAAATATTTTTTTTTTGATGTATGTAAGAAAATGGAAATAACCATACAAAAAAAAAATAAAGCACAAATCAACGGTAATTTTGATCTACATACTTCAAACTTGCACTCGAT
>NW_016240915.1:0-1046 GCF_001687245.7 Rhagoletis zephyria | reverse complement strand
TTTTTTTTTGCAGCTATAACAGTGTTATTGGTTCTTTCAATATTCTTTAATAAACAACAGTTAAAATATGCTCTAAAAAATAAAAGAAATTGACATATTCAATCAATTTGTCATCACACGGCTTCAAAAAATAAAAATAAATATAAACAAAAATACAGTCAAATAAATAACAAAACACCGAAAGGAGTATAAAAATCGAGTACTTGTAAATGATTGCGTTAAGTAGGAAAGCAAATCAGTTATGTCATTTGTTAACACATCCCGCTGGTTCATATGTTGAAAATCGAAAGTGTATGACGACGAAGTTTCATTGCTGTCAATGGGAGAGAGAGAAAGTAATAGGTTTATGATGGAAAAGACGTTTTTAGATTAATATGTATTGAATTGAATTTCATATGTAGAAGAACGACATCGATCATGGTAAATAAATACTACATATTGATGACTATAAATCGAATTGAATATCGATAATGATATCAGCAATTATAATGATATCGATAACGATTTTTAAAATACTGTGTTTTTAACAATAGTGTCAATGGCAACATTGTTTTATATCGAAACTACGTCAAGGTTAAAACACCCAGCTGGAAACCATTATTCGAACACAGTGGCTATGCCTGTATTTCTATGTTAACTCTGGCTTTCAAGAGCCTTGAGGACAAAGAACTTTAAGCTTTCTTAATATGGCGTATATTGATTGAATTTTATCATTTATCAGTGTGGTTTAACAGCTAGTATTTCCACCTTATACCAGGTATTCCCCATACGCCAAATCTTGAAAAAGAACCACGAGAAAAGGATAGACACACGCCGTATATTTGTCGATTTTAAAGAACTTCTTCGTCTTTTCCTATCTTTTACCTATCTTTAACCTAATTCCGGAGAAGATAATAGGAGGTGCAGAACTGAATAGCCCATCAGGTACAATTTTTTATTCGCGCGTAAAATTACCTCTACCTAGGAAAACGTTTATTTTCTATCTGTCTTTTCTGGATGTGAACGAGTACAAGGCGAAGTGTCTTCTGTCATCAAGTTAACCGTCG
>NW_016240914.1:0-1046 GCF_001687245.7 Rhagoletis zephyria | reverse complement strand
TAGTGGTCTTTTTTATTACTTTTTTTTTTAATTCAACCCTGCCTATCGTAAATTCATCAGAGAAAAAACTCCAGATGTATAAGGGAGTATAAATACTGCCAAGAAATGTTGTAACACTTTTACTTTTATATCTCTGTATATAGCCTTATCTTTTTGACGTAGAATAAGTCTTACCTTACGATATGGAGGCTATGCTAAAATGTTGTAGTTGTAATTTTTAGAGCTTCACGAAAACGCTTATTGCACGAGAACTAATGAAGCGATTTCAAAGAAAAGTGTGGCGTTTCAAAGATAAAATTCCAAACCTATCGACAGATTCATTTTTGTAAATAACCAATTCGGTTTCTGTCGTAAAAACAACGGTAAACATTGCCTTATTTTGGGGTCAATTTTGAGCCTTTAAAGTGCTCTAGCAACTTATTGTTGGCATATATAACTTTCATTTTCGGGATATAGGTTCTTTGGAGCAGTAGAAATATTATCGTGTACAAATTTTATATAAATTAAAAAAATATTTAGCATTTTAAGGCGAAAATTTTTTGAAAAAATTTGCAAATTTTTTTCATCACCAATATGCTCGAAAACCGCTCGAATGATTTTGTTTTTGTTTTCTTTAATCAAAAGTTCCAAGAGTATTCCTTGCGTTTGGTATATGGGAAGTATTGGTTGATATCTTCTATATACAGTTTATTTTATTCAAATATATGGGTNGTAAGTACATATTTCGGGTTTTATCGATATAATAATCGATGCTTTGTCGGTTTTATTACCGATATTTTTATCGATTTTGCTATCGAAATTTTTATAGATATTTTTATTGATTTTGCTATCGATATTTTCGGAACTTATCGATATAATGAACGATATTTTTTTCGATTTTGTTATCGATATTTTTATTGATTTTGTGGTCGATTTTGTTATCGACACTGTTATCGATTTTACGATCGATTATTTATCGATTTTGTTATCGATATTTTTATCGATTTTGTTATCGGTATTGTTATCGATATGTCTATCGATTTTATTATCGATATTTTTATAGATTT
>NW_016240913.1:0-1046 GCF_001687245.7 Rhagoletis zephyria | reverse complement strand
TGATGCTGCTAACTCCGAGGTTCAGTGGCACTGACCACCACCATCACCACCATCACCACCAACACTGGCAGTGTCAACTAACTGAGACGGACTTTTCTTGTGCCTCTCTGCTGTATTTTATGACCAGCTTCTTCTTTCTTTCTCTCGTTACGTCACTCAAAGAGCAGTCAGGAAGGAGTGAGTGAGCAGTGCCACTGTTGTTGTGATATCACTTCATATCAACACAGTGCTCTTCCATGGGCACTTCTTTTTGTGTGTGTGCCTGTTCTGTTTCAAATGCGACGACGACACAGAGGCGACGACCGCCAAGCACCGATGCACAGCAGTAGTGTCGGTGTGTGGAAAAGCTGAGAAAGCCAACTCTCGCTCTTTCTCCCCCTCTCACTCTCAATTGCGTAGGTGCTAATTAAGGTGTGTGACAATGGTGCTTTTCCGAGAAAGAACGCTGCTGAAGTGTCGTACGAGGTGCCGTGACGTCGAAGGCGACCTTTCTCACTTCCTCGATTAGCTGCTGCTGGACCTCTAGATTAGATGATGCAAATTAGTGACAGGTGTTTGCTTGTCTGCCTGTGCGAAGCTTATTGATCACCTCTGAGGAGAAAGAGATAAAAGAGATTTACTGGAAGCATTTGGTGTGCAACCCCGCGCTTTTTGTGCATAATAATTTTGTGTTGCCTATTTCTTTTTTGCACATGAATGTCCTTCACTCTGGAACGTTTGCTGGACGCTGGTTGTGGTTTTACGAGCTTTTTGTTTTGTATTGTTTGAGTGAGTCAATCAAGTTTGGTTGGTAGTCAATGGCACTCTCTTTCTTTCTACGGGTATTAGTCACTACTGCACTACCAACAGCAGTCGGCGATTGCATCCACAAGACCACCGACTTTTCCCGCTCTGCAGTTTTGCAGTTTCTGGAACAGCACACACTTTTACCCGTACGATCGGGTGTACTCTACCTGTACACTGCAGTGTCGTACAGTGGTCGTTGCTGTACAGCAGTCGTGTGCTGTACGGCAAAGCACACACAGTCACTAGATACAGTGTGTGTG
>NW_016240912.1:0-1046 GCF_001687245.7 Rhagoletis zephyria | reverse complement strand
CCTCTTTTTAATGGATTGGACAGAGCACACTTAAATTCCAGTCGATGGGCATACGTTCATCTGACCCTATTCTGCATAAGAGCTGATGCATGCACCCCTTCAGCTCCTCGCCGCCGTACTTGAATAGCTCGGCTGGCAGGCCGTCAGCTCCAGCAGCTTTGTTGTTTTTCAGCCGCGTAATCGCTATTCGTACCTCGTCATAGTCAGGCGGTGGGACAGCTACTCCATCATCATCGACTGGGGACTCGGGTTCGTCTTCCTCACTACTTTCAGCGCTGCNGGCTTTTAATACCCTTTTTTCAGTTTGATTGCTGAAGAGGTCAAAATGCTGAGGTTGATGATAAATTTAGCACGAAATGCTGTTTTTGATAAATCTTAGCAGATCAAGCATGCATTTTACATATCAATTCCTTTTTGGTTGTTGTTGTTTCCGACAGGGTGGGTGTATGATGTATTTTGGAACGAATTTCTGTCATCCCTTGTCAAATTTGGTTTGGAGACAAACCGGTTTCGGAGTTGTGCCATCTTCAGTGTCATTTTTCGTTCTCCTTTTGCACAGAGCGGTAGTTCTGCAGATGTGAGAGTTTTCACGATTTCCTCCGGAAGCGCTTCGTGTCTTTGGAAAAAGCTTGCCAACGATAATTATATTGATGAATATATTACATATCGTCGCTCGAATAAAGAAACAGTGTAAATGCCACATACACTATTATTCGATAATTGCACCATTGTATAGACAATCCTTTAATCCATTAGATAAATCTTTAGTTTTCTTAAATATCTCTTTGGCTCACTAATTTATTCTCGAAAAACTAAATTGTATTTGTATGGTTTGTAATGGTTTATAAAAACTTCCAATTCGTTTTTCTCAAAACTATACTTTTCATGTTACACTATTTCATTATTGCAGCGACGATATCTACTATCATTTCATGGTTCGAATTCCAATGAGCTCAAAAAAGAAGTCTGATATGTGGTGATCTTCGAAATATCAGCTATGTATGTATGTATCACTTCTACCATTGTAAATTATTATCGTTTTTTCA
>NW_016240911.1:0-1047 GCF_001687245.7 Rhagoletis zephyria | reverse complement strand
GCCGTTCCGCAGGTGCTGAACACCTGGTGCTCGCCACATTGTTCGGGATCAGCAGCAGGAGAAGGGGCTGCCAGGGCAAAAACCGAGGCAATCGCCAGGAGGAGAGCTGCAGAGAGGATGAACTTGTTCATGGTTGCTGGTTAGTGATTTTTGATGTTGTTTGTTTTAGAAGTTGGATGACTTTGTTGTGTGATTTGTCGCCGGTTTAAATAAGTGAGTTTAGAAACCACCTGTTGATTGTTTGCAAGCAGTTGGTGGCGGTGGTGGTAGTGATCACCCACAGTAAGTAATCGCATTGCTGTTATAAAAGTTTATCACTACTACCAAAATCAAGTAAAGTAGAGAAAAGATTTGAAACCACTTAGCGTTTAATCAATTGAGATTAGAAATCATTAAGATTTAGTTCAGAAAATTGTGTTTGTGTTTTGGGACGCTTATTGGGGTATCAAACTAAATAATAGAAATATGTGTGTTTTTAGTCGGTGTTTAGTAGGACACTCTAAACAAAGTGCAATATATTGCACAGGGAAATGGTTTCAGTCACCACTGGAGAAAAAGGGTACGTTTCATCCGTGACTGAAATTTATATTTTTAAACTGTAACTGAAATTTTTTTCAATTACAACTGAAAAATTTTTTCAGTTATGACTGAATTTTTCAATCGTTTTTCAGTGGTCATTGAGTTTTACAAAAAGTACTTTTACTATAAAAATCATAGATTTTGATAGAAATGCAGTGAACAAGCGTAAAATATTGTAAAAAGCTTACCTCCTATTATTTCGCCTACTTTTTTACTTTTTATTTATAAGCTTTATTGCATTGCGTCATCTCATATGGCACTTTAAACTAACCGGAATCTACCTAACACTAACTCTAACACTCATTTGCCATTTTCCTAAACTATCTCCAGTTTGAAAAGAAGGACATTTGAAACTAAAACTATCTTTAAGTTTCCGGACTCGAACGCTCGACCCTAGACCTCAAACCGCATAGCGCCCCTAGACTAAGCAGTTGCGCCACACACGCCATTCATCAGAGGGCATGTCAA
>NW_016240910.1:0-1047 GCF_001687245.7 Rhagoletis zephyria | reverse complement strand
CTAAATATTCTATTAGTTGTTTTTTAACTACCGTTTCAAGAATTTTTTCCAATGGGAAACAACGGAAATGTCAAAAGCAAACCGAGAAACTTGAAACCACTTGACGGTACAGACGCATATGTACTCTTCCTTTTTCTTCTCAACTCCTCTTTTCCACTAGCAAACAGAATTGAATTCAAAACTTGAAGCGTGGAAAACCCGGTAATAGGTAAAAAATAGCCCTGCAAGAACAGTGACTATCATTTGACAAATCATTTGAGTGGCAAGACTGATAGAGATTTCTGTCACAGGCTACCTACAAGTTTCTATCAAATTCTAAAGGGCAGTGTGAAAAATCTGATGTAAACATTTGTGTTCCGTCTTCCTCCGACTTATGGCATTATATAGTTGTCTCTTTTTAACCAACGCAAAGTTTGTAAATGTGTTAGTAAGATAAATGAGAATGTGTTAGTTTCCATCACACAATTCTTGTAGGGCGTACAAACATATATAGATACAAGAATGATAGAAAAGAAGATTGTGCCCTCAATTTTGCCGTGACGTCATAAACGAAACGGTATGAATGGTAGCAAAGAAAAAGTGTCAAAATCCCATACAAATGGTAAACAAAACTGCGAGCATTTGTGTTAAATTGTAAAATAATAAATGTTTATTAATTTATTATGAAAAATATTAGAAGAAACAAGTAAATAAATATACTGCGAATATATTAATGTAACCAGAAGTTGCCTAAGTGGAAATGCTGGGGACCAAAATATGTAAATAAAATGGAAGTGGTTGTGTGTTTGCATTGAAAGTTTTATTGTGCACATATGTATAAATAAATATTATTGAATATTAAAAAATAATTAAAACTACGTTACAATTTTGGTGAATTTCCTTTTTTTCTTGTGAGCGGCTTCTTCAATTTCTTTATTGAGTTTTCTGATCTTGAAGAACATCCTTGCCCGGAAGAACAATTTCTTTACCTTCATATTGCAATTAATACTGGAAGATTACTCAATATGTTTTTGTAAAAAATTACTTGTTATGAGCAACCCATTTCCA
>NW_016240909.1:0-1047 GCF_001687245.7 Rhagoletis zephyria | reverse complement strand
ATACAAACTCTTCCACACAAAATTCACACAACAGTTCACCATCGAAATCATCTAAGTCTTCCACAAGTATTGTCATTTGTACAAATCTCTCAACACCCGACACAGAAGTCGACAACGAAGCGACACTGAGTGATGAATTAACGCAAGCGCTGCAACAACTTGAACTACGCAATGAAGTAGTAGACGGGGAAGATAGCTCTTTTCATCATAGCGACGACGATTCGTTACTCACCAACGGCGAAGTTAGCTCTCGCACTGATAACGAAGCAGCGCCGGGCACTGACATGGAGCTGAGTTACCACGCCGATGTGGAGATCACTTCTGTCTCGTCTATGGATGATTTAATTAATATGCTATCACCTGAAGTTGCCTACCTCAATTTAGGACGCAGCGCTACAATGATGACGCTACGTAACACAACGCCGTTATATAACGCGCCATCCTCCTTTCGCAGCACCCCACATGCTTCACCGAATAGGCGACGGCATAATCACTACTCGTCCTATGACAGTGATCAGCTCGAGAAGAGGGCCTTTGTTACCGAATTCAGTTCGTTGGCGCGTAGTCGTTCGCCTCACGTACCACCAAGTCCTTATAAAATACGCGCGCGTTGTGCTGTTTGCTATAATAAATATGTGATAAAGTAGTGAAGTGTTAGTAAAGCAAGTGTTTATTACATACATACAATAAATGGAAAAACATTCTATTATTTCTGTTTAAATAATTGCGCCCTAAAAATAGGTTAGGACAAAATTAACAGAAAAAAAATACCTGTGTGTGAATTGAATAAAAATCATACTGGGTGAAACCCATTTTACAACATGAACCGTCTTTGTCTAATTAAAACCCAGACCTATGACTAACAGACTTCCATACTAGCATATATATAGCTACATACGTAGGTATTTACAAGATGAAACCGAGCCGATATTTCCACAGCCCGAGTTGACAATTGCACAATTGGGAGAGCCAGCTGTCAAAAGTAATAGCGTTTTCTTTTCTCAAAAAAAGTTCTGCCCTTTTATACGGGAACTCTTGCTTTGCGTT
>NW_016240908.1:0-1047 GCF_001687245.7 Rhagoletis zephyria | reverse complement strand
CGACAAAAATATCGTTTATTTAAAAAGATCACAAAATAAAGAATCTACTCGATAGTGCCCGAATAATAATATTTTTTTGCGCCCGCACACACAAATACTCTCTTCTCTGCATATGCCCATACGCTTTTCCAGAACTATCGACTGTGCCTGACTGTGTACTGTACAGCAGCAGTTGTACGGCAGAAGCTGTACAGCTGCTGCTGATGACGTACTGCAACGTGGAATGCCGTTCTCTTTCTCTCTCCTNCACATATGCTCTGCAACCAAAGTCCTGAATCTATCATCTTTAAGGGGGTTTACTTACTTGCTTACTTGCAAGTTTTAAAATCATAGAGGTTCTAAAACCTAACATTTTTAATGTGATGTCACAGTGGCGACATTGCCATTATTCTTGTGAATTGATTTGTCCTAGTAGTAGTAGTAGTAGTAGTAGTATTCACACTTGTTTTGTACTTGGTAGTACTTGTAGATAGGCTTTTAAACACCAACAGAAGAAGGGGTGCCCTAGGTTAAGCTGATTAGGTTTAGGGTGGTAAGCTCGTTGAAGGTGAAAGAGGATTTTCTGTTCTCCCTAAGCTTATTGCTGAAGTTTTCACGCGTTCTCTCTCTTTCACTCTCACTTAAGGAAAATGTTGTGGTGTTTTGGTGGTGTTTTTTGTGTTGTTGTTCCAGGAATCAAACAGGTCAAATTGTTGTTGTTGCTGATGGGGGTAGAGCTAGAAACAGAGATGATGATAATAAATGTGATCAGTGGTGACTGGTTGAAGCTAATTTGGTGACTCAAACCAAAAGTTGTAAAGATGAAATGAAAAGAGTTGGTGGAAAAACGGGATAATTTGAACTCTTTCTCCTCAGGTGCAGAGGACTGTCCTTCTTTTGTACAAGCTCACACAGAGGGGAAAACGTCTTTGTTTCACTCGTTTCTGTTTGTTTGTTTGTTTGTCTGTTATTCGTAGTTACAATCAAAGTGGTGGTGGTGGTGATGACTAAGCGAACTAGGATACAAAAAGACTAGCGAGCCCGACTGCGGATGCTGCTGTTGTTGCT
>NW_016240907.1:0-1047 GCF_001687245.7 Rhagoletis zephyria | reverse complement strand
ATATAATGCAAAATATGTACATAAATGTGAGTGTCCTTGCATAAATATTGCAGCAGTAAATATTAAAACAATTTAGAGTGTAGTTATGGAGTTTATTTTTTGACAGCAAATCGCGCTTACGCCACAATTAAGCCATATTCAATTTTCCAAGCAATGCAAATGTTTACGGGCATGCATACATATGTACATACATGCATAGATACATGTGTACAAACAAACGTGCATATATTTTTGTATCTGCATACATACATACCAGGGATGGTGCGAATATTTTCATACGCATTCGTTATGCGAATGATTCGCATTATTTTACTCATTCGCATTCGAATGCGAAGCATCAAATGTTACGAATGTTTTGCGAATGCGAATGTGCACATGAGCACAGAGTCCACTCTAATATTGTTGAAATGACTCTAAGTCTGTCTAACCAGGGTGCGGACAATAACCGGCTTTTAGCTTCAGGCGCAAAACGGTTAATTAGTATATCAAGCAACATTGATGGGCCTTCAATAAGTACTGCCAAAAATCTTATAAGCCACCTAGAAATAATTTTAGTATCCTCCAGCGAAAGCGAAGGCTCGGATGTAGAATCTGGAGACGTTAAAAAATGTGAAATTTAAGTTCAATCTTAAAAAAAACGAGCTCATCTCGGTGAAAATCCTTTCGATTGGTGGAAAACTAAACTAAAATACGACAAATTGACAGATCTGGCCCACAAATTTTTCAGCGCTCCACCCGCCAACGTTCCACGGGAGTAATTGGCCAGTGCAGCCGGCCTTATATACGAGCCTCTAAGGAATCGCCTCATGGGAGAAAAGGCAGCAAAATTACTTTTTTTGAAATATGCACCTTTTGAACTTGGACCATTCGCGAATGTGAAAAATATGACATTCGAAACATCCCTAATGCATGCATACATATTTATATACCTGATTGCATGTTTATGAGCGAAATTATCGCAACGTGTGTACATTTTGGTGCGCACTTGCTATTATTGTAGTGTACATAGATTGTATTATGTAAAATTTTCAGGACACTGCATTTGCA
>NW_016240905.1:0-1047 GCF_001687245.7 Rhagoletis zephyria | reverse complement strand
CCCTTGTGCACAAGTGCGCTCGGGTATAAAAAAAATAAAGTCCGTGCCACAGGTTTTGAAACCGTGACCAACAACAGAACAGTCGAATACGTATCCTTTAGGCTACAACAGCTGTTGAGATAACGTGAACAAAAAATATGCTTGAGTTAGTTTTGAAACTTTTTGTTTTGTTTTTGACTTCAAAACTACACATCATCCGCTCGCTTATATTGTGATGCATATTTTCTTCTTGCATCTTTCTTGTTAATCTTTTCTTGGCAGGAAAAGTTAATGGATTCCCATTTTCCCACTGGGTAGGCAATTATGTACTACTACAACAATAATAACAGAAAAGCAATTTGCATGTTGAGCGTTCAATGAGCCACTGACCTAAGACAATCGTGTCCGTGTTGCGCTTTGTGTGCGCAACTTCTACTCATTAACATGAGTGAGTGTGCGTGCATGTTAGGGTGGTCAAAAAAAAGTTTAAAATGTTAAGCTCTCAACCCCTAGGATATAAAAAAAAAATTATAAAAAAATTGTGTGTATTTAGAACTGCCTCTAAGCTTATGAAGTTTTCCATGTATTTTATATGGAGAAAAAACACTCTTCGTGGAAATGGTATAGCATTCTTGAAAATCAATCATTTCGTCTGAAAACTCTTATTCTCTGGAGGAGACAATAATAATACCCAATTGTTCATTTAACCATCTTTTAATAGCCCGAAAACTTCAAAAAAATTAAATGTGGACCTATGTTTGTATAAAAAATCGTTGGTATTAATAAATAGTTTAATTAACGATTCGGTACTATTTATAATTTGAACTCTCCTGAAGAGAAACAGCATTCTATACCATTTCTGCGTCTGTGTTTTTCGCCTACAGGAAATACATGAAAAATTTCTGGGTCTTTGAGGCAATTTTAAATATACTTAAAAAAACGGGTAGTATTTCCATTTCTACAAATCCTAGAGGTGAGAGCTTAACATGTTAAACTTTTTCCCCCTGCATGTATTTTCTGACCACCCTAACGTACATACGGCTGTGAGGGTGTGTGCGGAATTGTAAC
>NW_016240904.1:0-1047 GCF_001687245.7 Rhagoletis zephyria | reverse complement strand
TTTTTGCTTTGCTATAAATGAACCGTGTACTATTTTGAAGCTGAAATAAGTTATGCCGTACATACTTCAAATAACTCTTGTCGGGTGGGAGATGAATTTGAATAAATACCAACCGGCTTCATCAGCATTGCAGGCGCATGGCAGGCAATATGAATACAACAGACATAAGATTAAAACAGTAAGCACCGCACAATGAATAAGATACAAAAACAAACGAACAGCACAAAAAGTTGCCAAAAATAGCGGCAAAGCAAAGTGAATAGACTAAGTGGGGTAGGAGAAAAAAGGTAAAGACCGCCTTCTAGCAGCTGGTACGAAAGATGATGTAGACTAGTGAATGCTTGAGTGAGAGTTAAAAACTAGAAATGATTTTATTTTCTTTAGATAAATTTTAAAGGAACTGTGTATGCAAATAAGTACATAGTAAAAACAGTATTTTGAAGGGGGAGACCAGACCTAACTAGTCGTGTATAGAAGACTTATAAAAAAATAAAATAAATGCAAGAAATAGTCCTCGCTGGTGAATGCCCACAAGCAGCAAGCATTTCAGCCCAACATCTTTTACGCTCAACTAAGTACACTAGATACAATTTAAATGATAGTAAGCAAATACTTTGAGTATTTTAATCGTTCCCAAGTTGATAGTTAAATACGTAAGACATTTAAAATTCAAGATACAAAAACTACACCTACACACACTTATATATATACAGTTGGGAGCAGAAATGAGTACACGGTGATTTTTGTTAAATATTTGCAAGGTTTTTAAAGTTAAAATTTTTTTGTTAATTTTTTATAATTTAACCAAAATTATATAAATTAAACTTAAAAAGAAAATTTTCGATACAAACATGAATTTCTTATGGAAGAAAATGCGCAAGACCATTTGCAAAGAAAATTTAAGAAAGTCAACACCAATGGGCTACCAAACTGCATACTCTACCATTTTTATAAAATATTGTTGTTTTTCCACAATAGCTTTCATTAAAAAACGGCCTCAAGCTTCAATAAAATTATTGAATTACTACTCAAAAAAATTCTAAAAAA
>NW_016240903.1:0-1047 GCF_001687245.7 Rhagoletis zephyria | reverse complement strand
GGTACCCATATTTTTATTCTACATTGTATTGAATTTTTTAAATAATTTTCGGAATTAATCATATCTTTGAAATTACAAAGTCTTTTAAAATAAATTCTGACGCCAAAAAGAAAAAAAACCGTCACTTTAAATAAAAAAGTAGGTTTCACACCCATTTATTTATTATTTATTTTATGGTAGCAGAGCTTCTCATAAAATATAGAAGCAATTTTTTCGATTTACATAAGTTGTTGAAAAGTAATGAATATCTATATTCCGGGATCGCGGGATTGTGATAACGACATCCCGAGAATCCCGCGATCGTAAAAAGCGAACAAATTAACATCCCTAGTATGAATGTATGTTTGTATTTATGACTATTCCAATAATTGCATACAAAAATTGTACATGAAAGTGTGCAAAGTTCGCTGATAAAAAAAATGGCATATCTTTAAAATTATTCATACACCGATACTAGGCGTGCTATGGTTTCCCTAATTTGAAACACACCTACTCGTCCGTCTTCGATTAGCCGGTCTATTGGAAGATATTCGAATGGAGCTTCCAAAAACCACGGCGTTGACTCAAATGGTCAAATTACCTCTTAAGCGTTGACAGGACACTGTTTGTTTGGAATCCATGTTGTAAAAAGCTAATTTTCTTTTCCTCATACTACTGCTAATCCAGGGGCAACCTGCGTTTTCACCCCTTCTATTTCATTGCAATACATGCCATATAATTCGTCAACCAGATTGCAGAAATGATAAGCGTAAATATATATTTATTNGATTAACTCAAAAAAATTGGTGAGTGTACAAAAGCGATCGATAATTTTTCATTCATTTCTTATTTGTAATACATATTTTTATATAAAAACGCGATGCGAATCGTGCCTAACAGTATTATTCCGTTTTGGTTAAACTAAACAACACAGCTGCTGAAAATATGCTCACCGTAAGTTTAAATTAAAGTAACGCTAAATGTTGTACTGCAATTGTCTACTTCTTCTTCTTCGTCTCTTCTAGTTTGAGGAAATTGTTGAGAAAGCCCGTAGCTTCACCCAGAAGC
>NW_016240902.1:0-1047 GCF_001687245.7 Rhagoletis zephyria | reverse complement strand
CCGAGCGAGCGAGACGCACTACTAGACACATTACGAGTTGCCATTGCCTGGGCTACCAGGGAGCCATCATCATCATCATCATCAGCAGCAGAAGGAGCAAAGAAAGGAGAGGAGAGAGGGCTCACCGACCGCCACTGGCCTTGAAAAGCAGCACAGCACAAATACACACAGAACTGAACACACACAGCAGCTCTTCAGCAATTCCACTGAATCGNCTGAATCGATAATCGACGGGCACCACCGATCGGTCAGCGGCACCGAAAGAGAAAGAGAGAAGGAGAGAGAGAAAGATGATGCTATTTTAGTAGTGGAGGACAACGTCGCTTCTGCCCTCATCATCATCATCGTTGTCAATTCTCTCTCCTCTCTCTTCTCTCTATCACTTTCGGTGATTTCACCGCCAAATATCCTCACTCACTCACACTGCTACACAGTCATTCTTTCTTCTCCAGCTTTAGCTTCTTGCCAGTCACCTCCNCCAGTGAGTAGTGCAACACCGAAAAAAACAGTCAAAGTTCTTCCACGTTTCGGCTGTTGGCAGATCTTCTTCGGTATATAGCCTCCTAACAAGTCTCAGCAGAAGTTCAAACACTTTCGGCCATTAACGCCGGGCGCCAGCTCAGAGAGAGCTGGTCGCTGATTGTGTTGCTGTGTTTTTTACAGTGTTCTTCTTCACTGCACCGAAGTGTTACTGTCCGCCTCACTGGGCGCACTCTGCAAAACCACTTTCGACTTCTACTTCTTCTTCAACGATGAAGAGAGAAAGACTTGGACGTGCCAGACCAGCAGTGCAGCAGCAGCAGCCTCGCTTACTTCTACTGCTGTCCATCGCCCAAAAACGCGCTCTCTCCCTCAACTAAACTGTGTGTGTTTCCCTCCTCTGATGTTCACCGTCGTCGCCAGATGAACTTGTGAATGGGTTCAAGGTCTCTGTGCTGGTGATGGTAGTGTCTACTTATAAGTGGCCAGAGAGAGTGAGAGGGAATGATCGGCTGCAACGGTGGAAGAGCTGAGAGGGACGATATAGCTGCTCCACCACACAACAGT
>NW_016240901.1:0-1047 GCF_001687245.7 Rhagoletis zephyria | reverse complement strand
GCTGTAGCTCCTGAACCAATGGTCCGATCGGGTTCAAATTTTGAATTTGCACTCAAAACTAAATAATCTTCCTAGCGGTATAGAGGAATAGCGGTTCAAAAGTTACAACACTTCAAAGTTGAAAGTGGATACATTTGTACCCGGGTGTGTGTTCTAGGGTAAAATCCGTTCCCAGGTAATTACATATATGTCTTTATATAAGTATATTATTCACAAAATATTTATGCAACAAGTAATTTTTAGCAAAAAAAAACCGACTTCAACTCTCATATAAAAAAATATATATATATATTTCTCATGATCCACTGATCGGATCTTAACCAGATTAGTGTAGGACCACCTGTGAGACACTACCTTTCCGATGCAAAAAGAATTATCGAAACCGGCTGACGTGGTCCAAAGTTATGCGGTAACCTACGTAAAAAACTAACTTTCAAATTTTCTTTATATATATATAAAATAGTACCCTGAAATGCCAGCTTAATAGGGTCGAGTCCCGCCCCCCTAAATTTTATTCTGGCTACGCCGATGGGCACACTGCCAAGAAACAACAACTTTTCTAAATGCTTTCCAGACAAGAGATTTCTACTTTCTCGACTACATGTACGCACTTTTCGCGAAAACTCTAATAACGGGCGTCATTTGTTGAGTTGCCGTTGCAATGATAAAAGTGTAGGAATTAAGGCCGGTCCACATAGAACTTTGGCGTTGGCTTTGGCCACGAATTGGCTGACGAATTATTTAAATCATCAAACAGACATTTGTTTTTTTTCCCCAGTGAAAATATTTGTGTATCCTCGAGCGTTTTTAAAAAAATAATGTCATCTTTTATCGAAATAATATTAATAGTGCTAATTATGTACGAGGCTCGCGAGTGTTTGAAGAAAATTAATTCTCGGCGGCGGGAGTGGGTAAGACCTCTTTACTTAAGTCGNGTAGGAATTAAGGCCGGTCCACATAGAACTTTGGCGTTGGCTTTGGCCACGAATTGGCTGACGAATTATTTAAATCATCAAACAGACATTTGTTTTTTTTCCCCAGTGAAAA
>NW_016240900.1:0-1047 GCF_001687245.7 Rhagoletis zephyria | reverse complement strand
AATGCGATTTATTTATTTACTAGACTTGCTCATTTTATTTGGAAATACCGAAGTATTGTTGTTTTGGCATGGTGGATAAGTAGTCTTTCACAGTTATCTGCTGCTAACATTTCTACAATATTGTGTTACATATTTTGGGGCGTTAATAGTTACAAAGTAATTTATTGAAGTTGTATATCCAAATTCGTAAAAATAAAGAAGGCTTTATAAATCGAAAATTTGTATGAAAATGTTACTTTAAAAGGTCTTTGATTCTTTTTTATTTTTTACTAGCATATAGCCTGCATACTTCACTGCGCTTTAAAAGTGTTTTTGTTTTGCTTGGTACCCTCGGTGTAATATTTCATTTATTTTACCAATTTAATTCAATTCAATTTTTAAAACAGGTGGAAACGCTCCTCAACAATATTTTCGACAGTAAAATTACCCAAACCTCTTCAGTTTGTTCAATTAGATTGAATAAAAATTTTCAAACAGGGGGCAAGGTGGTTTAGGTTAGGCGGCTACCGCGGCGCGTGGAGGCACACTTAGACAATTCCTTATGCTCCGGGGAAAACACAGGAAAGCTTGAAACGGCGAAGAGGAAAGTAGAAAACAGAGCGGGAACGAACAGGATGATGACACCGAAGGCTTCTCGTATGAAAAACGTGCTCACTACGAAGCTCCTAAAGGGACTGATATCTATTCTCGAAAGCTTGTCGGGAGTGTGGAAGAAATGCGACATGAGGTACATGCACATTAAGTTCGTAAAGGTTGGGCAACAGAGCTCCAGGTGTTGAGATGATTCCACCTCCATGCAGATGGTGCAGAAAGGGCCACCGATGATAATTAGCCTTACTGCATGCAATGACCAGTTAGAAATTTCACCTTTAGTGCGAGATGTAGCCTTATTAGTTTCAAGAGCTTTCTGATCCGCCCCAATATACACGTGGCGAGAAGGTTTNCATCTGTCCAGAAGTGTACCACATGAGGTCAGGAGAGCCCTCCGACTTTCCTTAACCGGCAGCAACGGGAGGTCAAGCAATACTTCACCGTTATCGAACGATC
>NW_016240899.1:0-1047 GCF_001687245.7 Rhagoletis zephyria | reverse complement strand
ATTGTTATTCATATATATACTTATGCCTAGTTGTTTTGGCATACAAATATGTATGTATATTTATACATACACATATATAAGCATATGTATAAATGGGTCATTTGTTGATTCACAGCCAGAAACTATTTATAAAATTATTGCTTTATGTGTCATACATTTTTTTAAATCTCATCTGTGCACAAACAAAACAATAAACCAATTTATATTATCTATTAGTGATGTGCGTTTCCGAGTGTTTAATGATCCGGTTCCGTTGAGTTCAGTTCCAAGAACAAAAAAGTCAACAAAACCTCAATTTCTTTTTATATTTTTGCTATAAAGTAAAGTAAGGAAAATAAATAAATACATAAATTACATTCATTCGTTATTTGATAATTGTGTTACAAAAATTTTATAAAATTAAAATGTATGAAATTATATTTAAAAATGAATGTTCTACGTTAGTATTTCATTTAAAAGAAAGAAATGTTTCCATTTAAAAACATGATTTTTCGATGTTGTCGCTTCTCTTTTCACGCATTCAAATCGCGGCTGAAAGTGATTTGACAGCATCAAAGATGAGGAATAAAACTAGCAAGATATTAAATTCAAGGAACAAAATTTGCTAGGTCAACCCAGAACTCCGTATTACGCAAACGAAGCGAAGTCGATAGCACCAAAAACAACGAAGTGGATGTAAGTCGGCCAGATCGGGTATATGGCCGTTATATGATATAGCGCGTTGAACCGAGCAAAGTTTGGTTGGTCAACTCAAAAGTCTATGATACATATCTGAACCGAATTTCGGGCTGATATCTTCATATTTAGACTTTATGCCAAAAACAGTCAATTTTTTGCTCATCGTGCAATGAAGGCTTCGCGGCTCGCTTTCGGTTCTGTAGGATCCCTTTTTGGTTCTTTTATAATGGCTTTTCAGTTCTTTTTATTTTTAATTTTTTTCGGTAAAATTGTTATAATGATTAATGTTATCTATTAATAAGGCACAAAATGAACACCTCTGATTAATAATAATAATAATAATAGATTGGCGCTTACACATATGTTAGT
>NW_016240898.1:0-1047 GCF_001687245.7 Rhagoletis zephyria | reverse complement strand
GTCAGATAATACGATTTTTCGAGCAAAATCGTTGTGCAACAAGTTTGCACTATTTCTTATTTCTGACTTTATAATTAAAAAAAATGTATTTGCATTCATGTAGATATCCTGAAAAACTGGTATTTTGCACTGGGCTAATCTGTTCTGCTAAGTGTCAAAAAGGTGCAGAGAAAAAAGATGCCGCCCACACGGCCACGCCGCGATCGGGCGCAACGCAAGCCATATGGGACCGTTATAGGGAGGTGAAGAGGGAAGCGAGACGTATTTGCCGCAATAAGAAGAGAGAGGCGAAGAGCTTGAAATGCTGGCCGACAGGAAGAATGCCCGAAAATTTTACCAGAGGGTTAAGCGACTTACAGAAGGTTTCAAGACCAGGGCGTACTCCTGTAAGAACAACAATATCGACCTAGTTACCGATGTTCAGAACGTACTTAAATTATGAAGGGAACACTTTTCCAACCTACTGATTGGTAGCAGCACGGAAAGTTGTGNAAGCCCCGAGTCGTTGATGACGGAGTCGATGTTCCACCGCCCGACCATGACGAGGTACGAATAGCAATAACGCGGTTGAAAAACAACAAAGATGCTGGAGCTGACAGCCTGCCCGCTGAGCTATTCAAGTACGGCGGCGACGAGTTCAACTCTTATGCAGAAAATGGTCAGATGATCGCATGCCCGACGACTGGAATTTAAGTGTGCTCTGCCTAATCCACAAGAAAGACGACCCCGCCATTCGCGTCAAACACCGCGGGATCAGCCTTCTAAACATAGGTTACAAGGTATTATCGAGTGTATTGTGTGAAGGACTGAAGCCAAACGTTAGCGAACTGATTGGGCCTTATCAGTGTGGCTTTAGATCTGGAAAATCAACCATAGACCAGGTAATCACAACACGTCAAATCTTGGAAAAGGCCCGCGATTAAAATCCGCTTTCGTTAGCACTAAAAGGAGTTCCCTATTCAATTCAATTTGGAATCCCCGCGAAACTGATACGGCTGTGTAAAATTATGTTCAGCAATACCGCGAGCTCTGTCAGAATTGGAAAAT
>NW_016240897.1:0-1047 GCF_001687245.7 Rhagoletis zephyria | reverse complement strand
GTATAATATAAAGTACTTTAAGTTTAGAATTTAAATTAAATTTTGCAACAAGATATTCCTGCGCAACTCTGGAAACTACCATTCAGAAAGTTAAAATTAAAACTCCATTTTCCTATTTAATGAAAGGGAAAAGGGATTCAGAAATAGAAACCAACCAACAAAAAAATGCCAATCAGTTTACGACTAATGAAGAGCATCAGCAGCAGCATCAGCATCAGCATCAAAAGTTAAACCAACTCGTTATTTGATTATATTGCCTGGTTGGCTGGCTGGCTGGCTGGCTGGCTGGCTGGTTGTAGTTGTATTGCCAATCAACGGGCCCTATTTGAGGTTACAGCTAATTAAAGTTGCCGTCATCATATGTGTGTTTTCGGTAATTAGACCGGGCGACAATCAACGCCTGCCTATGTCGGTTTTGAATGCAGCCGAAGTATGAAAACAAGCTGTCGGTCTGATGCTCAACTACTCAAGTGGAAAAATATTGCTCTTTTTTTCTCTTTTTCATTCCACTCTAGATTAATCCAATTGCTTCATTAGACTGTTGGTGTTGCAAAAGTGCAAACAGAATGAAAAAAAGAGTGCCTGACAGTAGTGAATATTTTTTTGACTTGAAAGTCAAAAAGAGAAAAACAAACAAAAAATCAAATGAAGCTGATCGACTTGTTTGAAGATATCTCACACTAAATTACTACTTGATTACTTTAATTGCCGCTGAAAAGCACCACCACTGTGTGTAATGCCAATGACATAACAATCTGCCAGCAGACGGAATTAAGAAGAATCATAAATATAATCTACAAGTGCACTCTTAGTAGTCAACTCATAATTGTGATTNGTCCTAGAAGAAGAGAAAGAAGAAGAAGAAATGGGTGATAAAGATAAAAATGATAAAGATTGTGGTAGTGGTGGTGGTGTTGGGTGACGGTGGCAGTAATCATGCGGTAATGATGATGAGCATGATAATGATGATAATGATAGCTTGGCAGTAAAATATGAGACCCAATGCAGACCATTCCTTCCTTTGTTGTTCCAGTGGCTAATGAGGCC
>NW_016240896.1:0-1047 GCF_001687245.7 Rhagoletis zephyria | reverse complement strand
TGCTAATCATTGAATTTTTTTTTTATTGGAATACTTTCTTGCATACATACATATGTATGCAATTGGTGATTTGAAACTAAATCAAATAATTCAATATTTTGTTAAGTAGCAGCCAACATTTTCCTAATTTTCTATACACTATGCTCTGTAAATTATTATCTTATTGTGTTTTTTGCTATTAATTTAGTTACATTTATTAGGAGTCTGAGCGCCTTTATTAGGTTATAACTTATAAATTACGTACATGTATTTACATATATGTATGTATAGGTTTCTTCCCCATTTCGCTTAAACTATGCTTAGTTACTAAATAATGTCGATAGTTTTATTCGATTATTTGTAAAGAATGCTGAAGATGGTAATTTGTGTATCTACTTATATAATAACTAAAACGGGCGGAGTGGCTTTTTAATAAAGCAAAAAGAAAGCTTAAATTTTTTCATTTAAGTCTAAGGCTAAAAATTAAGATTCGCCGAGTACAATGCAGAAAATTTAATTTTTTGAAATTTTACGTAAAATTTTGTGCTAATNCTCCGAATGAATGAAGGCAAATTATCCCCTTATATAAGAGTTAAAATGCTAAACTTGAATCAAACATTTTTAACAGACCCTATTCAAAAACACAAATGAATACTCCAAGTTGTTCATCTAAATCCGTCTAGCTGTTTCTGAGTGTAGAAGAGTTCCCTTTTTCTTTTCATCAAATTTCAAATCACCCTCTAACTCTAAAAAGTTCCTACTTCAAAAAATTTAACCTTTCTACATATATACAGGCCATTTTTTTAGTATGACATCGCACGTTTGAAATACGTTATAAATAACGGTTCAGTACAGCTTGGAAATTTGACATTTATTTTCCCACAAGTTTCGAGTATCTCAAACTCGGTCCAACTAATTGCACATATCCCAGTACCCTCTTCGG
Source organism: Rhagoletis zephyria (assembly GCF_001687245.7). Lineage (NCBI taxonomy): Eukaryota > Metazoa > Arthropoda > Insecta > Diptera > Tephritidae > Rhagoletis > Rhagoletis zephyria. The sequence continues at coordinate 125 of NW_016240896.1, read as the reverse complement.
TCAGCGAGCCATCAGTGTACTAGGATATCATATTTTTATTTAGCTGTTCTTATTACTTGGTTAAGTTTTAAATATATTTGTAAAGCTGAACTTTGCTTATATGGCATCTCTGGGCAATGCAATTT
>NW_016240895.1:0-1047 GCF_001687245.7 Rhagoletis zephyria | reverse complement strand
GGGAGTCTGAGTTACCGATTCACTGATGGGAATCAACTCAATAACTCAAGTCTGAGTTGAGTTACCCACCTCTAATTCCCTTCAAGGCCAATGATTTGATGGTATTCACGGGAAAGTTTATGTAGGTACATTTACATATTTTACACTTTTAACATAATTGTCAAGGCAGACATTTTAAGATACACTCCTTAACAAACAAATTTTTTTAAGTTATTATAAATGTGTAAAAGAGACATCTTCTTTAAAATTAGTACACTGAAAATAAAATCTGCGTGAATATAACGAAAACTTGCGTAAATTTTTCGTCATTTTGAGCCACGAAAGTTTTCGTTGATTGTACAAAACCGTTTTCGTACATATTACGATTAGAGGAAAATTATAAGGCGCCTGAAAAGAAAGTTTCAGTGAAAAGTCATACATGTACTTACTTTTAATTAAATTAAGTAGTGCTCCTGGCTTGCCGTTGATAGGTAACTGATGAAATTGCCTATTTATCAAGTCCCACATTGCAGCGCAAGGCGCAGCGTAGGCGATGTTAAAAACATTGTATGCTTAAGAGCATAGTATATCCATAGCTTTAATATTTAATTTTGTATTGTTTTTTTTATCCAGCAAATCCCTTTTTAAAACGTTTAAAATTATGTTATACGTTTCACAGCAGCCAACAATTAATTCCGCAATGACACGCGATACAAAAAATATGATGAAATATTAAACTGCCGGTAATTGAGTATATTGTACGAAAATATTCGTATGTTGTACGAATTTAAAAAACATGTTTCTGCATTTGTACTTTATACGAAAGTATTAACTAAATTGTACGAATACAGAATTGTAAATTTCGTAAATTTTAAAACCATGCGTAAATATTACGAATGCCTTCCTACAATATACAAAATTATTCGTACANCTATTTATCAAGTCCCACATTGCAGCGCAAGGCGCAGCGTAGGCGATGTTAAAAACATTGTATGCTTAAGAGCATAGTATATCCATAGCTTTAATATTTAATTTTGTATTGTTTTTTTTATCCAGCAAATCCCTTTT
>NW_016240894.1:286-1047 GCF_001687245.7 Rhagoletis zephyria | reverse complement strand
TTGTTTATTAAGCAATAGTTTGTAATAGTTTGGAACAATTGTTACGAATAATCACGGGTTTAATACGAAAAAACTGCAAAAAAATTTATAAAAAAGGGATAAATTTAGAGAGAAAAATAATATAAAGTTTCTAAAGGATAAAGAATACAATTTTCCAGGAAGAAATATACATATATATCTGTGGACATTTTAAAGAACAACTTAAGCCTATAGTTTACGGACAAACAAAATAGCAAATGTCGAATGTTTTCTTTTAAATAAAATATACTATGCTGCAGTGGGAAGACAAAGCATTTTTGTACGTACGAGCTTCAGAAAGTCCAGATTCGCGGGGATTACAAGGAGCTGCTGCTAGCATTTGCTTTTCTAGGTGGTACTAGTGGTGATTTTCGAACAAGCGGTCCAACATCCCATGCGCGGTTTATGTCGAAAGCTATTTATTGCCTGAAGATATTTCTTTTTCGAGAACAGTTCAAACTGACGCCAAGAGAATTTAATAGTTTACAAGATATTTGCATTTTCCTCATTCGCCTTTATATGAAAGCTTGGTACCAGTGCACAAATCCCATTAAGGCTCCAATGCAAGATTTAAAATTTTTACAAAATGCAATTGAGTACGCCCAAACTGATGCAGTGGTATCCAATGCGGTTTTGAAAAATGATGTGCCAGTGGAGGAAAAACGAGAAATGGTGAAGGCACNCCAGTGAGGCCATGTGCCAGTGGAGGAAAAACGAGAAATGGTGAAGGCACTGCAAGCAGT
>NW_016240894.1:0-215 GCF_001687245.7 Rhagoletis zephyria | reverse complement strand
CGTAAAATTCAGTGAAGATAGAGTAATTTCAAATCCCGTTCTCTTGATTGGCAAAACTATTAGAGATTTCGTGTCCTACAAAACTAAAAATTTCTTCATTGCCTTTGGTTTGTCTTCTGACTTCTTACGGATGGATCCATCCGAATGGGGGAAAAATGAAATGCTCTCGAATTTTTTCGAGATTTATTCGTTGTAAATGACACAGCTGAGCGGGG
>NW_016240893.1:0-1047 GCF_001687245.7 Rhagoletis zephyria | reverse complement strand
TGCATTAAAAAATAACTATGAAAGTAGTTCAACGTAATTTTAGCATAAAACTATGTTTTAACGAACAGTAGAAAATTCTTAAAAAAGTTTAAATGTTACGAGAAAACGTCAAAAAAGTTCAAGCAGCGACCAAAAACGTTTGCAAATGTGCCTGGAAATTTAAGGAATCTCGAAAATCCGGATGATTTCCGAAAGCCTCCAAGAAGTCTCGAAATTTCCCACAGAAAATTTCGAAAAACGAGAAAAAATTCTCGAAGAAGCCCAAAGTTCCTAAAAATACCGAAAAGTCCTGAAAAAAACCCAAAAAGCTACCTACAAATTAAAAGAAAAAACAACAACAACAAATCTCAATTAAGCCCAAACAGCCACGACAAAGAGTTCTGAAATCTAAAGAACATCTCGAGAACATCTGAAAAAACCGAACAGTTTCGAAAAAATCTAAAATTGTGGAAAATTCGAAAAAATCTTCAAAAATCTCGAAAAACCGTAAACAGGCAAAAAAAATCTTAAAAGCCCGATGAAAAAACCAAAGTTTCGAAAAACATATACAAGTATTAAAAATCCCAGGAAAATTTTCTGAAATCTCGAAAAATGATACGTGACTGTTTATAAACGATACGTGACTGTGTATAAACTCTGAGAGGTTCTAAATGATCCACACAAATCTTGCAAAAGGTCAAACAGTCACAAAACTAGTTCCGAAAAACATCTGAAAGATTCCGAAAACATCTCTAAAAACCCGAAATCAAGAAAATTAACGAAAAAGTTCAGAAATACCCAGAAAATCTTCAAAAGTCTCGAAGCGCCCAAATAGTTAACAAAAAACTCAACAAAAAAAATAATGCTAAAATATAAAAAAAAATGAAGTTTCGAACAGAAAACAAATTCTGCTAAAATTTCCAAAACCCTCGAAAAGACCTGAAAAATCATTGATAATCCTGACGTTGCGCAACAAATAAATAAAGTATGAAAAATCCTGAGAAGATCGAAGGATCCAAAAAAATATCGAATAAGACCAAACTATCATGAAAAAAGTCCCGAAAAATT
>NW_016240891.1:0-1047 GCF_001687245.7 Rhagoletis zephyria | reverse complement strand
AGTCGAGATTAAGAAAATAATGGCATTCCTATTTTTTTAACGAGTTACCGACAAAGTTCTGATCATTATCGCAAGTTGCCGAGTTTAATTCGTAGGATTTCAAAATAGAAATGGTTTTTCCTGGACAGCGGTTGCTCCTCGGCTGGCAATGGCAAACGTCCGCGAGTATTTATGTCTTGAAAAATATTCTCCATAAAAAATCCGAACACGCACCACAAATTGGAGAAGATCGGCCAAATACTTAGCTAAAAGTTCAGTATGCACTCGAATACTCATCATTTGATTCAGATTTTATTTGATTTGACAGGATATTCGTGATAGCAATAAATAAATATTTATTTTCTTTAGTCCATACATGATTTTTTTATTATTCTGGAACTGACCCATTTTTTTTTATTTAAAAAGAGCAGTAAGAAGGTATTTCACTTCAGCTAAAATACTTTAAGTTGCTCGGAGTTAATTTTGGAACACATCATCTAAGTTTTCCGTAAACAGAAAATGCATCACTGAGAGCATTATAATTGAGCTATAAAACCAAGAAAAAACGTGAATTTTAATAGGTTTTGCAATAGAATAGAATTATTTTATAACTTAAGTATACTTTTTCTTTTATTCGGTGTGATATATAAATTTATGCAGCGGTAAATGTGATATATTTTGCAATGCAATTAAGATGCTAATCCAGGGCAACGCACAAATATAAAGCTCTTGAACTCCATCAATGATGCCCTAATGTCAAGTGCTCAAATCTTCACGAAACTTTCACCTTGCTATGTCCATAAAATAAATATATTTACATCAAACGAATTGATAAATTTGGGAAATAAAATACTTATTTTCTTTGCTTACCTTTTGACACAAGCAAAATACTTGGAAATGTAAATCCACCCCGATGCGATACAGCAACAATAAGGGCCAGGGGTGTTTTTGTACGAAAATCAACTTTTCAGCGGCAGCGCTCAGAGCATTCCGATAAGCAATGATATCATCAAACGGTGGCCTTAAAATTTCTTTCATATTTATTATTTAAATTTAATCCATATCTCT
>NW_016240890.1:0-1047 GCF_001687245.7 Rhagoletis zephyria | reverse complement strand
CATAACATTAAAACTTAATTGAAAATAAGTAAAGCAAATTGACATTAACAAATTTTTTATTAAAGAGCTATTGTTTCTTTGTCTTAGCTTCCTATATGAAAGAGCCTTAAAATATCGTTGAAGGTCTCAGATGTCCATCGAATTTACATAGATCAGCTAAACACCGAAGGAAATACTCATTAAAAATAGCAAGTCTTGACCTTTCCAGAGCGGGGCAGTGGCAGAGGTAGTGCTCTACGCTCTCCCCCTCCTCCTTGTCCCTGCAGGCACGACAGAAACCGTTAGCGGGGTAATCCATTCGTCCGACAACTATGTTAATAACATTGTAGGAACGCCAATTGCGAGTCTGTATTCTGTTTTTCTACACAGACCAGACCATTTCCTCGAGATATTTTCATTTTATGTTTGCATTGTGAATGATAAAAATTCAAACTTTAACAGGGAACAAATTTTAAAAATAATATACCCGTACATGGTGTATGAGTAACATTATATCCTGCTCTGAAAATGTTGTACTACGACGTACAAAACAAAGAACTGAGTAATAATTTCGGTACGATGTAGTTTATATGACTGCTAATAGAGAGTTTAGAGTCAAATACAATACCTAGGTCTGTAATTCCATTAACATTTGCAAGATTTTATTCGAGATGCTATACGGCGCACAGTGGTCTGAATAGAGAATCTAGCAGGACACAACTTTTAAGACATTTGCGTTGATAGGCGTATATATAGACGAAAAAATAGATTTTTAATACACTTTTTTCTTGTGTAGGTATATAAATAGATTTTTTTTGGGCTTAAGTGTTTGAATACCTTCGTTAATCTGCGGATAATTTTGGTGGAGATTTTTTTATAACATTTAAATTTTTCTTTTTTTAAATTTTTTCGATTTTAAAGAACACCCTACTATTATTTTCACCTAGATTTTATTATGTAATATTTAATAACTAGAACAGGATAATCGATTTTTTAATACAAACAAACAAAAATTCAAAAATGGAGTAGTCTCTTGTAAACTTTATTAGCTTTAAATTAAAAAAAAAA
>NW_016240889.1:0-1047 GCF_001687245.7 Rhagoletis zephyria | reverse complement strand
CTGATCGGACGATAATCGCCCTACTCTCTCTCTCCTCATTTTTCTCTCTTCACCTTCTTCTTCATCTTCTTCACCTTCTTCCCCGGGACTGACAACAGCATCAGCAGCAGCAGCAGCAGCTTTTGGTGACCTTGTCTTCTGAGCTTTTGGTGCGCCAGTGCTTGCATCAGTCCCAGTGACAAATGATTACCTGATACTGATAGTGCAGCTCAATTACACAAAAATGTTTGTTTAGTTCTAGTTAGTTAGGTGGTGGTGATGGTGATGAGGTTTGGAGAGGTTTCTCTTTTGTTTTAGTCGTTGTCGAAATAACTTTAGTGTGTTGGTTTCAAATTCTCTTTCAAATGGCTCTATTCTATCTCATATAGCCGGGTAAATATGGGTAGCCGGATAGCCATCATCATCATCACCATGATCATGATCATCACCACAGCCATAATCAGGAGCTACCTGGTTAACTCACTCACTCACACAGGCACGCGACTGCGAATTCTCTCTCTGCTGTTGAAATCGATAGCATCTCTCCTTCTCTCACTCTCTTTTCCTTCTTCNCATGTGCACACTGATCATGAAGAACGGGAAAGAAAGAGAAAGAGAGAGATTGACTCCCACTGAAATGGAAGCACTGCTGCTGCTGCTGCTAAAATTGCAGTGTGCTCACCGTGCGCTCCTCACTTTCGGCGGCAGTCTGCATCGAGCTCTTCGAGGCGCGAGACCACACACTTGCCGCCGTCCTCGTCTTTGCCGTTCAATTTCGCAGTGTCTGAACACTGTGTGTTTCGTCTGTTTCGTCTGTCTGTGCGCTGTCTTGTTTGCTGTGTATTGTATTTTGTTTCGACCCAGTGCTGCCTCGTGGTCAGAGAGCTGGCTGACATCGGCGGTCACAGTGCTCACCACATGGTCTAAAAGTCCGCTTTTTGTTGTTGTTGTAATCCTCAGCCCCTACTGACAACACCGCTCCTCCTGTCTCCTCCTGGAGCCCCTTCACCGAACCACCATCACCACGTCACCACCACTATTATCATCACCACCACTCTGATCAACTCT
>NW_016240888.1:0-1047 GCF_001687245.7 Rhagoletis zephyria | reverse complement strand
TATTACCAAAAAAGTTAAGGGTGGGCCATATATACCGAAGTTACTCTATTTTAAAAAAACGCATAAGGTGAAGTTTTTACTGGCGGAGCGGACATTTAAGGCTCCTTTGAGGACAAGCGCGTGAACGTGGAAGAATATCCGCGAAAAACGAAATCCGCAGTCACTAAGCTGCTAAATCTTGGCAAAATTTCTAAATTCGGTTTTTGTGTTAGCAAGACAATTGCGATAAAATTCTTGTTAAAAGCGTTTAAAAGCCTGTTAAGTTCATGGTACAGCCCTGTAAACTGTACCAAGTCGAAATTCCGCTAACCGAAGCTCCTATTAACCGTTCTTGGGCAGCAACCCAGAGCATAGCAAAATTTAAGCCGTTAAGCGTGAGTCTTAAATTTCAGCCCTCTGGAGAACTAATGCAGTAGCAGAGAGTTGTATCAGCAAAATCAAGCCGCTTGGTGTGAGTAAAGTGTGGTTATCGCATTGCAAGCAGTGTGCNATGCGCAGCTACAACATCGTGTAAACAAGCGCAGTGAGTGCGCAGTAGCAAAGCGAAATTTTGAGTGAGAGGTAGAAGAAGCAGCGGGAAAAATAGCAACGCAGTCAAAGTGGAGAAACGAAAAGTGTGCATCATAAAAGGGGTGATTCCGAGCCATTTACCATCGATCGTGAAAGCAGACGAGATTGAAAGCAGTATACGCATCCAAGCAAAGCTGAGCAAGTAGCAGAGCAAGCGAGAGGAAGAATTAGTGGTGGAATAACTCAGTGTGAGGGCAGGACCAGGATGAATGTATTTGCATAAAAATTTATTAAAGCAAAATGTTTTGGGTAGGCGTCGGAGCCAATGATAACCATCAGTTACCACCTCTGCATGGTTGTAAGTCATGCAGAGTCCCCTACGGCTTGTAGCGCTGTGGCTTTGCCGCTTAAACTCTGTAAGATTTTTTGGGGGCGTGCGTCAAGCGGGAGTGTTGAGCACTGGTTATTGATTCAAGTTCAAGTTCAAGTTTGGGTAGGCGCTGTGGCCAATGGTAGCTCTTGTACCACCTCTGTATG
>NW_016240887.1:0-1047 GCF_001687245.7 Rhagoletis zephyria | reverse complement strand
AGAGTGGAAATAATAGTTTTCTTTATAGTAAGGTATAAAGTGCTCTGTCGAAAGATATTTTAATATACGTAAGGTATATTAAAATATCATTTCGACAGAGCACATTAAAAATTCATTAGTGGTATTCACCAAAGTGAGCACTCTGGCAAAACAGCAGATGACCTCAAGCAACAACTGTTGACAGCAATTTGGTGAATACCACTATTGTAAACTGGTTTGAGATCGTTAATATAAAAATCATTTTATACATACTTTTGTGTGTGTGTGTGTGTTGATGAAACTTTGATCAATTTTGGCTGTTTTTTTTGTTTATTTAATGTTTATTAGTTTTTCATAAAAGCCAAGCTCATTATATTGTTACGATTATCCTTGAAACCTTGAGGGATTACCCAAATATACTCGGGCTCGTATCGCTGGATTGTTAAATAAATGCTAACGATGACCGAATTGTAGTACAATTAACTTTATTGTACAACAAACCATTTTACAATACTTGCTAATACAGTAAAAACACTACCATACTTGTTAAAGCAATTACAACGCTTTACTACTTGTTAACACAATTAACTTATAGCTTGCTTATTCGCAACTCGCTTCTCTGCTCAGTTTACTTGTAGCTTGCTGACTTGTAACTAACTCACCTCGCGGTGGCGGCGCCCTTATATACCTGCGCTGGCACTTATGGCAACTCTAGAACATTCTGAAGTTTATCGCTCATTCTCTTTCTCTCGCTGTTCGCAGTGTTCATCCAACTTGACGTTTCTCTTTGTGGAACATTCTACGTCATTCTTCGAACATTCTGCCTATTTCTCGTTGTTCGCTTTGTGTTGCCGCAGTATTCGCCACACTGCCCTCCACCTAAGTCTGATCGTCCCGATCAGACACAGTTGCGGTTCCAAACGCTGCAAGCCTTTCCAAGTGGACCACCTTCATCTTGTTTCTTGGTCTCCCAACGGTCTGGATCCGATATACTACGTCATTTAGCCGTTTTACGACCGTATACGGACCTTCCCAGTTGCATTGTAGTTTTGGGGACAAACCTTTCTT
>NW_016240886.1:0-1047 GCF_001687245.7 Rhagoletis zephyria | reverse complement strand
TTGCCAATTTAGCCGGTTCGTCCAAAAAGTTCTGGCAACACTGGTCGTGAATATAAGAATCTGCTGTAATTTCGGCAGACCTGGGTGCAAATAACAGGACTTTTACTGTACGACTTTAGCAAAGCCAAAGATGCTAGCTAATTTGCTGTTACTATGTGCATACATACATATGTAAATTTTTATATATATAAAATAATAGCCGTTTTCGTTGTTTGGAGTTAACTCAAAAACTACTGCATAGATTTCAGTCAAATTTTCAGAGGTTATACCTTGCATATATGGNTGGGGTCGAGTTATTTATAAAAATCGTATTTATGAACCGATTTCTTTTAAATTCAAATTGTAAGCTATCACCATGATGGAAAACACGTCTACCAAAAATAAACCCGCTAGGTGGCGCGGGAGTCGAGTTATTTATAAAAGTTGTATTTATGAACCGACTAGCAAATGCCCGCTTGCTTCGCGGCGCCTAATAAGATGTTTTGCGTTGGCCAATTCAAAAATAGCGTTTAAAATCAAAAGCAGTATGTAAAGTAAAAATTTTTAGTTTACATTGAAACGACTAAAAAACGGAGTCCTCCTCACACATATGCCTAGAATAGTGTGTTGTGATTCCATATGGAATACTAATCCCTTTCGATGTAATGCGTTCTACCTATGGTCTTATTTCCACCTGTGAGATCTCTGCCAAGCGTGCGCAAGATTCTCCTATGATCCTGCAACTTCAGCATTGGTCCTGTGTACCATGTAAGCCAATAAAAGTCCTTATACGGAAACTCAAGAGCACAGATGAGCGTTTTCCATTATAGGAAGGCCAAGAATCCTCGCAGGATGAAAAGTTTTCGCGTACATTGGCTAAATGAGTCGTGTGATCGTTCAAATGAAGCCTTTGATATACCTATCGTGTTCCTTCTTGGACAGATGTGGTCGAATCTTTCCTTGTCAATTCGACACTTTTACAACTCGTCTTAATATTTATGAATTCGTTTCTTTGAGTATTACTGCTGTAATAACGGCCGCCTCGAGCAACTTCGTCAATCGGAGGTA
>NW_016240885.1:0-1047 GCF_001687245.7 Rhagoletis zephyria | reverse complement strand
GCAATATTAAACTAATATTATATATAAACTCAATTTTCTGCATCAAATTGTATTTAATTTCAATTTGCATATAATAATATTGCATTGCAATAATGCAACTCATTTCAAGGCGATTGGGCAGCTGAAGATCAAGAAACTGTGGCATGCCACTGCCTGTACTTAATGAAATCGTATTGAATATTGAAAAACGACTTGTGGTAAATACTTATATAATTATATGGAACTAAAATAATAAAGTATTTTAAATATTTTTCTTTAAAGTATGCCAAATCGTTCAAAAGTTATGCTACGCGTATTGTTTATGCGGTCATACCCTGCAGGGAAGGGATGCAGCGGAAGCTTTACTTTACATAGATTTCATTTTTTAATTTGGATAAGTGGTTTGTTTATTATCAGGAAATGACTTTTATTTCAAACTTTAAAAAATATTGGGCCAAGGTGACTTCAAAAAAAAAAAAATAAATAAATGTTAGTTTTGGTCCCTGTTCAAAATATGAATAAATACCAAAGCATTTGTAAAATTTGGTTCTCATTTCCGTTTATACCGATTTGAACTTATGAATTTAAGGTTAAGAAATAAAAAATGATTTTTCTTGGTTTCGCCCAGGAAATTCATATACATATATATATATATATAGTATATAATAAAAATGTGTCCAGTTGAACATTGGGCTGTGCCAAAAGCTCCTCAAATCCCCTGCCTTTCCCGCTCCGTTAACTTTGGAAAATGTATTTTTAAATTATACGTTCTAATTGGGATCTTATTTCTCCAACTTCAAATTGAGATAAAAAAAGAAATGGTAACCAACTTTTTCAAATCCTTTGGTACTTTTTCATTATTTGACCAGCTTAATCAAATGCCGTTGGTCCGATTCCCATCACCTCCAACATGTTGACATTTGTTGCACAGTGTAACCAGAAAAGCAATAATGTCAATGAAATAATTTCGATGCTATAACTGGCGCACCCAAAAGCGAAAAAGTTTTAAGAGCCAAAACGCAAAGTAATCTCCGCCAAAAGCCAGCTCGGCTGAGATATACACATTTT
>NW_016240884.1:0-1047 GCF_001687245.7 Rhagoletis zephyria | reverse complement strand
ACTTAGTGCACTTGATCCTGAGGAACAGCCCAATTATATTCGCCAGAACCTAAAAGATTTAGGTGAGGAAAATAATGACGGCGAGCCTTTGGTATCTGAAGAGATTGTGAACGATAACGAATATGATGTAACTCCAGATCACTCCGATATAGACGAAATCCAGTTTAGAGGATACCACCCGGAAGACGAAAAGAAGATAAAAAGACGATATACCAGGTGAAACCGGGGAAAATATTCTGACAAAGACGGAACCACTTGGTCTGCGTTACCTCCACAAACTGCCAGTTTCTAACCCACAATATACTCAGCTCTGCAAACAATGGATCGACTTGTGAAGAAGAAAAATAAATCAGTTGTGATCCATTCAGGAATGCATTACAAATCTGCAGTAAGAGGTCTTAAGAAAAAGTAACTATTGATATTAGATCATAACAAAACTAAAGGTGACGTTGATACCATGCTTAAATGCTTAGCAGAATATTCAATCAGGCGGCGAACGAATAACGGTCCTTTACCATTATTTTATAATATTATGCATGTGGCTGCCCTTGCTACGTATGTACATACATAATTTACGTGGAGACAACCCATACCAGAAGGCTTCTACAAACCGACGTATGATGTTCATTCTTCAACTTAGTGAGCACCTGGCGAAACTTGAAATTGAAGTAGGAGGTACTAATAGTCGAATAACCAGAACATTCTCTACGCGCAACGGTATTGAAGTAGTAAATGGCGGTCCTTGGAGGAAAATGGATGTTGTACTATGAGGCGGTGAAGAACGTGACAGTACGGGTAGAACAAAAACAAAGGATAATTGTTATATGTATGCTCCAAACGACGCCTAACAAAAAAAGATCTTGTTTGTGACAAAAATTCTACTAATTTTCCGCAGTGCAATAGATGTAATATTATATTATCATTATGTTCTTGTACTATACTAAACATTTAATTACATACATGTGCTATTATTTCCAAAGAATTATTCAATGTAGCCATGACGTGCCAAAAAGAAGTCATGACTTATCACCGTTCTTGGCAGTGATC
>NW_016240883.1:832-1047 GCF_001687245.7 Rhagoletis zephyria | reverse complement strand
CACCTTTTCGACGTTGAACTTTCCTTGCATTGTTGGGGGCCCTTTTTTTACAGTTCCGAGGTTGGGTCGTATATTGGATGCAGCAATATAGTAGTGCGAGCCGATGTTTGGCCCTCGGAGTGTACCTATATACATCTAAAACATGGAAGCATGCCTTCCGTCTATCACAACATGCTCGATTTGGTTTCTGGTTTTTCGATGTGGAGACATCCATG
>NW_016240883.1:0-478 GCF_001687245.7 Rhagoletis zephyria | reverse complement strand
TCAATAATCTCAGATTGGTTCTGTGATAAAAAACTTACGTTGTACGCTTAGAAAAGACACAAAACTAAAGACAAAGTAATAAACAATTGAACTATAAATTTNTCACAAAGTAATAAACAATTGAACTATAAATTTATTTATAGTTTCCGTTCAATCAATGTTTGCTCATTGTCGACTGCAGCCAGGTTTTTACCCTTTTAAAATGGAAGTGCTTTGAAGTTAGAGATAATAACTTGATACAGAACCGGATGATCCACATATCTACTTTTCAAATCAATTTACTAATTATTTAGTTAGCGTTGGGAGTATAATTTGTTATACAGTATATATATAGGAAAAACCTTGAAATTTAGGGGGGGCCGAAATNTATATATAGGAAAAACCTTGAAATTTAGAGGGGGGCCGAAATTATCAAGCAAGCATATCGTGGTACTATTTTTGAATATCTAGGCAAAAATTTGCCCCTACCTGGCTACGC
>NW_016240880.1:0-1047 GCF_001687245.7 Rhagoletis zephyria | reverse complement strand
CCCGACACAACTGACTGTTGACAGACGTACTTAAGACAGGCTTAGGGGGCATTACTACGTGTAAGGAGTCAGAGTGATGCCCAAGGATTCGCGAAAGTTGTACGCCGAAGTGGGTGGGAGACTCCACCTGACTGGACTGGTTTTTCTTCTTCTTCTCTTCTCTCTTTAGTTTCTGTTTTCTTTCACACCTAATCAGGCATGACTTAAATATTTTATTAGTGTAGCTGGTAGTTAGGCAAGTGCACATTTCTTTAGCGTTTTTGTGAAGGCAGGTGCTTAAGCTACCAAGAAGGTGTTCCAGCAACAATTGTTAGTGAGGCTAGCAACATGTCGACATGAGGAGGTAAGGGGGAATTAGTGTTGAAGGGAAAGGTGTTGCATCCGTGCATAAGTACCAGTTACAGAGCATCGAAGTGCACACCTTATAATGAATCGGCGGCTATTTAGTTGACTTGACCTTGGACAGAAGACTCATGGACCGTAAACCCCCATAATGACCTCGCCAAGGCAACACCACATACACACCAAAGCAACATCATATTTACATAAATTTCTAATTGAGGCCAAAATTTAAGGATTACTTAAAAAAAAAAAAAGGGAAAAAAAGAGAAAATAAAAATAGAGGAATTAAATAAATAAACAAAGGTTTTCAACAAACAAAATAACATACGTGAATTGAATTTTCAATATTTGAATTTAAACCATATCATTATTTTATTTTATTTTATTAAATGCGTATTTACTCCACACGTACATATAAATATTTCGTTTTTTTTTCTTTTTGCTTGGGTGATCGCNTACATATATAAATGCGTATTTACTCCACACGTACATATAAATATTTCGTTTTTTTTCTTTTTGCTTGGGTGATCGCACTCGACCAAATTTAGATGAGTTTTTATTGTTAGCTCTTGAACTTATTGAATTTTGTTTTCTTCGAATTTTTTTTCGGGATTTGGATTTTTTTTATTTTACACACGCGGTAATTACGTCCGTCTTTTTTTTCTACCCGTTTTTTTTGTTCTCTCTACTGGATTTTATTGAGAG
>NW_016240879.1:0-1047 GCF_001687245.7 Rhagoletis zephyria | reverse complement strand
ATATAAAATAACGGTTGCTTTTGAATCAAAAAAAGTCAAGTACTTCATCCTTAAAGTCGCCAAAAATCACATTCGCTTACGCAATGCAAATAATTTGTAACAGTAATAGTTTTAAGAATTGCCAGTAAGTATTCAACCACGATAAAAACAAAAACAATTTCTTCAAAATCGTGGGTTTTAATAAGCACTGAAGCTAATTTGTGAATGTAGTAGATGTTTTTAAATTCTTTTAGAACCTTTATTGAGTAATCCACTGACCATTGAATTTCGAAAGAATATTATTGCCCGTAGTCATAGAAAAAGTTAGAAAAAGATTTTAACGATTAAAATTGTGTTTTAAAGTAATTGCCATTTTATTTATTTCATAGTTAACTTAAAATTCCTTTTATGGTAAAACAGTGTTTTAACTTTAAAATGAGGAGAACATGATCCTAAAATGGTAAAATANAAATTTTTTCTCTTCATATAGATTGCTCTGTTTCCTCTTATCTTAAGATGTTTCTAAGATGTCTCACAACTTAAAAATCTATTCTTAACTTACAACTTTAAATTAACAAGAATAAGTTTTAACTTACGGCTATGACAATGGGCCTTTATGTACATATGGGTGCGTTCAGAAATGCATCAACCGAAGGCATCAGTCTCTTGTACTTCTAAACTATAATTGATGGAAGTGCCTTAATTACGCAGCTAGGTTCCAATTGGGCATTTAGCCGTGGTTGCGCATATTGGATATTTCCATCAATTATAGTTTAGAAATAATTGCGTATGATGCTTTGGCTGGATGCATTTCTGAACACACCCTATATGTATGTATATTAAGGTAACATGAATGTTACTTGAATGTTTTTGGCAATTTTGTGGGATAAATTTCTAAGACATGGGTAATTGAGGGATTTTTTCCCGATATGTGTAATTTAACAGAGAACCGGTGCTCCATTCATCTAACGCCAAACGGTGCTTTTGCTTAATTGATCAGCAAAAGATACTTCAAAGATTGCATTTTACCAACTAACCAAACAGAAAAGTAGGTATCTCATGGATGTG
>NW_016240878.1:0-1047 GCF_001687245.7 Rhagoletis zephyria | reverse complement strand
GAGTTGATCAGAGTGGTGATGATAATAGTGGTGGTGGTGACGTGGTGATGGTTCGGTGAAGGGGCTCCAGGAGGAGACAGGAGCGGTTGTAGGGGCTGAATTACAACAACAACAAAAATGACTTTTAGACCATGTGGTGAGCAGCACTGTGACCGCCGATGTCAGCCTCTCTGACCACGAGGCAGCACTGGGTCGAAACAAAATACAATACACAGACAAGAACACAACAAGAGCGCACAGACAGACGACAGACAAAACAGACGAAACACACAGTGTTCAGANAACAGCAAAGACGAGGACGACGACAAGTGTGCGGTCTCGCGCCTCGAAGAGCTCGATGCAGACTGCCGCCGAAAGTGAGGAGCGCACGGTGAGCACACTGCAATTTTAGCAGCAGCAGCAGTGCTTCCATTTCAGTGGGAGTCAATCTCTCTCTTTCTCTCTCCCTTTCCCGTTCTTAATGATCAGCAAGTGTTCTGTGTGCCTCTACTCGAAGCGCTCGGACAGCGGGAACAGAAGCAGCAGCGGCAAAGGCAGCAGAAGCTTAGGAGAAGAAGGAAAAGAGAGTGAGAAGAAAGAGAGATGCTATCGATTTCAACAGCAGCGAGAGAATTCGCAGTCGCGTGCCTTAGTCTGTGTGTGTGAGTGAGTGAGTGTGTGAGTTAACCAGGTAGCTCCTGATTATGGCTGTGGTGATGATCATGGTGGTGATGATGATGATGATGGCTATCCGACTACCCATATTTACCCGCCTGTATGAGATAGAATAGAGCAATTTGAAAGAGAATTTGAAACCAACACACTAAAGTTATTTCGACAACAACTAAAACAAAAGAGAAACCTCTCCAAAAACCTCATCACCACCACCTAACTAACTAGAACTAAACAAACATTTTTTTGTGTAATTGAGCTGTGCACTATCATAGGTAATCATTTGTCACTGGGACTGATGATGCACTGCCGCACCAAAAGCTCAGAAGACAAGGTCACCAAAAGCTGCTGCTGCTGCTGCTGCTGATGCTGTTGTCAGTCCCGGGGAAGAAGGTG
>NW_016240877.1:0-1047 GCF_001687245.7 Rhagoletis zephyria | reverse complement strand
TAGGCCGTTATTAAAGGGTCCTTTGATGACTAGTAAATAATTACTCTTTTCATATGTAACTACTTTAACTTTTCATTGATATAGATCTCGAAGAATCCCATTTCTAATGCGTATTTCCACATTTTTGCAAAAAAATAAATAATCTTAACCCATGACGACCAATGAGTTTTAAAGGGTCACTTTTTAATTTGTGTTTTTATTGAAAAAGCTTGAATGCATTTTTTGTAATAAAGCAAAATAAATGCCACCTAGCTATATTAACTATTTATACAGTTGCAATTTTTTAAGTATATTGCCAAATTAGATTAAATGCAATTGAAAACCTGAAAGGTCTGAATTTCCTAATTTGTCCGCTGAAATGTTCAAAGGAAGAGCACAACAGCTTTTTGTTTCCTCTCGTTATTGAGTTCTCCGCTACAAATTGTAAGGAGTTTACTACTGGCATTTAAAATAATACCTACAACAAAGCCATTTTCTCGAAAATTACGGCATGAAATTGAAGAATTAAACTCGATATTCCCAATTTTGCACGTTTGTGATAGTCTTAACACTGCGAAATACGGGCAACATTTTAAAATCTTTTTCAAATTGTTTTCTTAAGAAAAAAATGAATAAAAGGTTATGCATGTATGCATCTTTCTACAAAAAAAATTAAAAAAAGAAGTTATGCTAGTTCTTGAAAGCATCTACTTTATTCTTTCATTTCTTTTCTATATTTTTGGAAATTTTTTACAAAATGTATATTTTCGTAAGTATGAAAAACCACATTTGTTACAAAAACTGATATAAATGACTCATAGTTCAGTGTTTTTAGCAAAAATTAAAATATATTTGTTGGCCTGTAATACTTGGGAGATATCTAAAGGGTGACCGAACTTAATGATTTCCTCGGGGAAGCCTCAACTTTTTTTGGGGAGGCATCCTAGTGCACTTTTATATATCTCTTGAACAGCGCTACTGGACACCGATGTCCGTATACTGGTATATACATACGCGTTATATCTATGGCGATATTATATCTGCCATGCAGGTTCACCAGGGAAGCCA
>NW_016240876.1:0-1047 GCF_001687245.7 Rhagoletis zephyria | reverse complement strand
AGCACAGCCAAACACCTGTCAGCGTTTGCCAACTTTTGCCTGCTGCCGAAGCGCCCGAGTTGTTGTTGTCCTCATCCTTATCCTTATCCTCCGCCTCCTCCTTCACTTCTTACCACCATCTTCTCCTTGTCCTTTTCACTTCTTCTTGGCGGTGGTAGCTCATCATCAGCTGCTGCTGCTGTTGGCAACAACAACGACAAAGACACCGCATCAGACAGCTGAACACAACGCACCGAACTTTCTCCCTTTCCCTCTTTCTCTCCTTCCGAATAGACCGACGAATCTTTATATATAGCATCAAGCCAACAAGCAAAACAAAGTCGCAAGGCCGACTGAGGAGGANCTTGTCCTTTTCACTTCTTCTTGGCGGTGGTAGCTCATCATCAGCTGCTGCTGCTGTTGGCAACAACAACGACAAAGACACCGCATCAGACAGCTGAACACAACGCACCGAACTTTCTCCCTTTCCCTCTTTCTCTCCTTCCGAATAGACCGACGAATCTTTATATATAGCATCAAGCCAACAAGCAAAACAAAGTCGCAAGGCCGACTGAGGAGGAGGAAAAACTTTGCTTCGCAGCAGCAGCAGCTAACACAGCTGTGTCGGGAAAGCTTTTTTATCTGTCATTGTCGAAGACGAAGACCACAAAGAAGAAGGTAGCCGGGTCATCATCATCATCATCACCTCCTCCTACAATCAAACAAAACAAAGCAATGGACTACCCGCTGATCTTCTCGAACATGGCCGACATCGGCTCCAACCTGAGTCCGGGCAAGGCGACCGGCGTCAGCTGCACCGCCTTCGACACCGAACAGGAGATCCTCTGGGTGGGCAACTACTCCGGCCACCTGACCAGCTTCGTCAACCAGACCAGCGCTCAGACGGGCTACAACAGCCTGGTGAAGTACACCTCATTTCACATTGACTACGACAGTGACATCAGGTAAGAGAGGTCTTTTGTTCTATTTCCATTTCTAAACACACACACACTCTCTATCCCCTAGGCAACTGGCCACCTGCCGCGATGGCGTCCTCTCCATGACCAA
>NW_016240874.1:0-1047 GCF_001687245.7 Rhagoletis zephyria | reverse complement strand
CTGCTGTCACAATGCGCTCGGGTGGAGTTCTCACACAAACACCGTAAAATTGTGCGAACTGTTGACAGTTGACAGTTGTGGCGCTTCCTGCCCGCAACCAAATCTCGGCACTCGGTGCTTGAAAGCTTGCTGTACGGAAAGTTTCGCTAGTCGCTCGTTGGCTGCTCATCTTCTATGCGCTATGTGTCATTTGTCTCAATAAGTTTCCCTACTCCTCCCACTTGCCGGTGGCACAACAGCTGCTGGTTAGTTCCTGTGGCTGCTGCTGGCTGTTGGTTGCCTCCAGTCGCTTGGCAAGCTTTTTAAGTCAGCCTTAAAGTTGTCAACTGCTGCTGCTGTTCGAAGCCACTAACTTAGCGCCACATTTCGCCACTTTTTTGTTGGCGTTCTCTTTTCTCCCTCCATATGAAAAATCGCCTTGCTCTATTTACACGCTCACCTGGCATTTTGTTTGTTTTTCTATTCTTCTTTCTTATTTCGCTCTTCTTCTTCCTTAGATATTTTAGTATTGTAATATCGTTGTAAACGCTCAAGCAAGTGTTCCCACTAGGTAAATATTGCAAAGATTAAATGCAAAAAAAAAAAACCTACAATTCTTGCGAGAGAAATTGCTCTAAAGCTGGTATAAACACCTGAAGTTATTATTTCATTGTCACCTGCTCGGGCACTGATTGCATTCGTTGCAAATGCTTGGCGCTTAAAGCAAGCTATATCAAGCTGTTTGCGTTTATACATACTACATACATACATACATACATATATTTATATACTCTTATTTAAGTATGGATGTATATAAGTTTGCATGCATGCATCGGTTAAGGTGTGCAGCAGTGTGTCCTTCCAATGCACAAGCTCTTGCTGCTCTGAAGCCAGTGGCTATGTTAGCTTTTCGCAGAACAATTTCCACAATGGCTACTTATGTATGTATGTATGTGTGTACTAGTACGCATACATTGCAGCAATTGTTTGTGCTTTATCATGGCTACTGGTTTTTCAGTTTTTCGGATTTCCGTGCTGTGACTTAAAATATTATTTTCTATTTATTTG
>NW_016240873.1:0-1047 GCF_001687245.7 Rhagoletis zephyria | reverse complement strand
CAAATACTTTGCACTGGGTTATGGAGTTCTGCAAATGCTCCTTAAAAATAATTTATTTTTCTGGGATTTAGCTACACGCTCGGTTCCGTGAGGTGTTAAACCTAGCAACAACGTGAATTTGGTGGCGAATAAGGTGGTGTTAGCCGTATATAAAAGTAAAAATTACACCAACAAATTATACGTGATATTCATACTGTCATTGGTATGAATTACAATAAACACATCATTTTGACGTAATCTCCTCGACGGCGAAAAATTCAGATTCACCCTTAACACCACCGTATTTAATGCGCCTTGCCTGGCACTGGCATAAAAATCGTTGGGCAAGTGAATGGAAGCGTACCTTGCAGCGACTATATGCTATTATGCACGAAACGCCAGATTTTTGCTTTTCGCTCGCGGATTGTACGTCAAACCACAAATAAGCATATGTCTTTGTTTTAATAAAAAAAAAAAATATATATGTATATAAATCATTTGAGATAACCTACACTGACAATGACGTCCAGTGGCGTGAGGAGCAAAATTAATCTGTCGATCCGCAGTCATTTATGTACATAGTTATGTACATAGATAATTGAAATTTTTTGGAAATAATATCGCATTTAACAGCAACAACTTCTATACATTTTTACTTGAAGTGCCAGAATTATTTTTATCATAGCCGCAGAAGATTATATTCAGTTTTCTAATTTTTTTTTTACTCTAAGTCAGAGTGTATGCAATCATACTTGTGATCAGAGAAAGTAATAAAAAATCGCCCTATCAAAAATTGGCTCGTGAAGAAAAATGTCAAAAAGTCTTTTTGACAGTGAAATGCTTTCGCACATGACAGTAAGTCAAAAGATAAAGCGAGCTAAAATTGGCTTATACAATAAAGCAGGTTATTAGCCTTTTATCTTATTGTAATAAAGTTATCTCAAGAACGCTAGTATTTTTAGCTGTTAAGAGTAAATACATGTCTAAAAAGGACATCAAGTTTGTGTAGATACTGATAGTGTATGCCTGGAATATGTGTACATTAGACTGCATCACTCTCCATACAAG
>NW_016240872.1:0-1047 GCF_001687245.7 Rhagoletis zephyria | reverse complement strand
GAGGATGTTATCGATAAATATATATTTCCTCATATTGTTATCGAAATATTCATACATATCGATATTGTTATCGATGTATATACATACATACATATGTATGTACCGATGTTGCTTTCGACACAGGTATCTATTTTGCTATCAATTGGCCCTATGCTGAATATCCATTTACTGATGCGCTGACGATCGTCGATGATGTTGATGCCGATATTAAGCATAAGACCGATTATATGTACATACATATGTATTTCCATTATAAGCGATATGGCTTATTCTAGACAAATGGCATTTCCTTATCGCCTTCCTAACTCTTCAATTCTTACCTTGCCATATTGCCACATATATTCGGGACAGAAATTTAGCATATAATTGATGGCTAAATGTTTTGGTAAAACAATCACCAGGAAGCTATCGATGCCAATCAAATCCGGTGTCTTCTGTATGAATGCGATAAACTCCTCGATGATTTCACGATCCATTTTTGTTGATGCCAGGAGCGACTGAAAGCAAAATAAATTATATTTTTATTATTGTTCGAATTTATCGTAATCTCATAAAAATTGTCCCTCACTCACCTGTATTTTCAACGTCAGCGTTAGCAGCTCATTATGCCAGCCCAAGAAGTGCACCTCACACTCACCCTCATCGCGATTGGGATAACTGAAGTCATCGCGTCGAAATGGCGGCAAACGATTAAGGTACTGCGGACGATCTAGCAAACATGGAATCGGTCGCAAATATGTCTTAACGTGCCGCTCAAACTCCTCGCCACTCAATTTATAATCCGGTATAAAGGGCACATAGATGATTTTGCGCTCTTCTGCTGCGACCGGCGGTTGCGCAACGCTGCTACTTGCCGATTTCGCATAATAATACTGAGTATATGCACTGTGGCGCAGCAAAGTATTCTGTTGCTGCTGCTGTTGCTGCAGCTGCTGCTGTTGTTGTGCGCGCAATTCCTGTAAATGGCGTATCATAAATTTTATGCATTCCATGCGCAAGCTCACGAAATCCTCATTCACTGGCTGTTGTTCGACATCGGCCGATTGC
>NW_016240871.1:0-1047 GCF_001687245.7 Rhagoletis zephyria | reverse complement strand
CTGATTTCGCCTGCTAATGGCTTTAAAAGAGGATAAATGAAGAAAAATGCTTTAGAAGCATTAAAACGTTTCAGAAAAAAAGTTTGTTTTTTAGGAAATGATCGAAGTTCATTGCCTTTTTGTTTCGTTTTTTTCTACAACTTGTGAGAGCACTTTTTCATTCTGACACCACTATTACCAGCACTAACACCGCTGTCAGAAACTTGACCAAATCCGCTCCAAACTGGTGTTAACCGCAAATTTGCTATTCCGCTAAGTATTCTGGTTGATGAGACAGGGCAATGGCAGTAGAGGGTTTCTCAAATAAACGTACGGACACTAAAAGTACGGTACAGTTGTGTGTTGCAGCTAAACACTTCTCATGAAGCAGCAGCATCGGCTGCGGCGGCCAATGACTCGTTTTTGGACCTTTCAGTCTCGAATCGTTGCCTTGGCTGAAATGCTGAGCCTAGCTTCCTTATTTTTTTTTGGTTTATTGATGCTGCATCTAATATCGTATTACAAAAGTGCTAACCGTAGAGGTTTTCGTTCATACAATCTCCGGACACGTTTTCCAGTTTTTTCTCGATAACACTACTGTTGCTGGGTGATTGTGCTGGTTTTAATCAAGGCTTGTTTTTAAATTTTAGTTTACCTCAAGTTTGTAAAATAATATCTTGTTTGGTGCAACTCAACTCTAACCTTTAAAGTTATCTAAAGTACTGAAGGTTAACTTTTCCCCCTCGTTTATCGTATTGGTAAAAAACTCTTTTTAACTGATGCCAACAGCAGTTGTTACCTCTATTACCGCGCCACATGTAAGTGGGAATTTATGCGACTAAGCAAGCTGCAAAGTTAAAACGGAATTTGCCTTTTATGCTTTGAAGAGAAGAAAAAATGCCAGCTTTGGTAGGCTAAAATTGCTTAAACTGTTTTCAATTTGATGGAAAGTTTGTTTTCTATTGGCAATTCAAGAAAAGGGAAAAGCCTGCCCAGTCGACAAAATCGGCTGTCATTGTCGCTGGCGATGTTGCGATGTTGATGCGGCAAACTTTTCCCTTCTTTTTT
>NW_016240869.1:0-1047 GCF_001687245.7 Rhagoletis zephyria | reverse complement strand
GCCGAAACAACAGCCCTTGGTCGGGAAAAACCCGAGTCATTCCGGTACGCAGAACCGGCTGTCGTGGGAATGTTGAGGCGTCATCAGGAGGCATCCTGTCGCAGTTCGTAATGCCGTGTTTTGGCAGGTCTGTAGCTTCATCCACTGCGCCCTGCTAGTCCCCGGCGACCATACGGGCGCTGCCTAGTTTAAAACCGGCCGGCCAATTGCCTTTTATGTTGCCAACAACGTTTCTTTATCTTTGCCCCAAGTGCTGCCGGCCAGCGACTTGAGGACATTGTTGCGGCTCTGTACTTTGTTGACAATTGCGGTTGTATGCCCCGAGAAGGAGAGCAGACTGTCGAAGGCAACTCCGAGGATTTTCGGGTTATTCACCATCGGCATTGTTACGCCATCGACGTGAATACCTAGTGGCAGTCTGACCTCCTTCGCCCAGGTGGTGAAAAGGGTTGCCGAGGATTTCGCAGGGGATAGGGCAAGACTCCTTGCAGTGAAGAAGCGAGAAAGTTAGGAGGTTACCGTTTACTTTCGAGCAAAAGTCATCAATTGCATTCCCAGACGCCATGATCGAACAATCGTCAGCATACGAGACTATATTAACACCCTCTGGTGGCTGAGAAAGCTTTGAGATGTAATAATTAAACATTAGCGGGGACAGGACCTCACCCTGTGGTACCCCCTGTTTAATTTTACGTGGCTTGCTAGTTTTGCCTCTGAAAATTACAGACGAGTGTCGACCACTCAGCTAATTCGCCGACCACCGTTTGAGTCCCTGTGGGAGTAAGGAGGCCTCTATATCTTCTAGTAGCGTTGAATGACTGACAGTGTCGAACGCCTTGGACAGGTCCAACGCTACTAGAATAGTTCTCACAGGGGCGGTTTCGATTTAGGCCACGAGTTATCTGAGTGTTTATGGCGGTAAGTGCTGTTGTTGTGCTATGCACTGTACGGAACCCATTTTGATGCTTCGCTGGGGTCAGGTGGTTCGCAAAGTACGCGAGCAGCAGGGCCTCGAGTGTCTTCGCTACCGGGGAAGGGAGAGTTATC
>NW_016240868.1:0-1047 GCF_001687245.7 Rhagoletis zephyria | reverse complement strand
AAGTGCTTGGTACTTTTTCATAGTTGGATAGTCACTCCATCTACCTTAGGTTTATACATACTTATGTTTATACCAGTTCGAAATGTTTTATTCCTTATGAAAGGTACTAGATCCCTATTTTCTGCATTGATGCTAAGCGAGCCCAGTTTAATTGCCCTAATGTGTATCTCCGTTAGTGCTTAATTCATGAGTGAGCTGAATGTGGATAGATACTTCCCGCTTTCTATAACGGAGGTGTCATCTGCAATAGGTTCGGTAGATCCTCCTTCCATTTTTCATCTTATATCTTGTTGACCACCACATACCGGTTTAGTGGTGCATGCATATCTGCGTTGAGCCGAAATATTTCTGCAGTTCAACAGTCCATCGTAATTTCGTCCAATTCACGAACGATATCGATTAGAGAAAAAATATTTTGGCGGAAGCCATAAAAAATATCAAATTCGGCAGCGACCACTTTTTTGTGAGGCATACTAATGTGCAAACATATGTACATACAGATGTATGTATCAGATAATACTAATAAAGATTTGTTTTATTTTATGTTTATCCACATGTTGCTCGCGTTTTATACTACGTGCCATCACTTTTGCTGTTGCCGCTTTAGTTTCTGTTGCTGCCCTAAAGTATCGCTTGCCTGCCTCAGCTACATACATACGTACATACAAATGTAGTTATATACAGATTGCTGTTGCTGCGTCTCAGTTTGTATGTTTTTCATTGTATGCAGTTGTCTCTGCTGCTGTCGCAGCTACTTTTGATCCCCTGCTCGTATTTCTTTGGAATCGCTGCGTTAACAATTTTTATGTTTTTACAATTTTTCATTCATAAACTTTTCTGCTAGCAGGTCTCTCTTGCCGGTTTTTGTAGGTTGTTTGTCGACAGTTCATTCATTCATTTTTTCAATCGCTTATTCATTCGGTATATGTACATTAAAGTGGTCCAAAAATGCATGTAAAAAAAATATGGTCGCATTTTTAATGCCGTCACCCGTGCCGTGCAGGATTGTTCTATACCGACAAAAAATATACCCCTATTTTTTTTTTT
>NW_016240867.1:0-1047 GCF_001687245.7 Rhagoletis zephyria | reverse complement strand
TCGCCAAATGTTTGGAGCACATCGTAAATGAGCCACCCGATTTATAACACTTCTATAAACAATTTGGCATAAATGCAGTTGGGCTCCAAATCTCAAATAAAAAAAAAAAATATATTGGAATCGATAGAGATGATTGTGCTGAGTATAATGGTATACTTCCTTTTTTGGGCAAACAACAACAACAAGAATTATCAAAGGTTAAAGTTCAAAATAAGCAATTTTCGAAATCGAGATTTCTCAAAAACGAATGAATGGATTTTGAGAATTTGATCATTTGATAGCAAATTTTATTCCCTTTAATTTGCTATACGTACTTTATATATATGTTGTATAGTTCTTACAAAAATTTAATTAATATAAAATAATTATAAAAAGAAAGCTTACAAACCCTAAGTGCGGCCGCAGGCCGCCTACGCAGAAAGGTGTTCACTGCAAAAGGTGTTCAGTATCTTTTCTTCAAAACACAGAAAGATAATTCTACGTTGTGAGGGTTATAATCCCTAAGTGCGGCCGCAGGCCGCCTACGCAGAAAGGTGTTTTCTGCAAAAGGTGTTCAGTGCCTTTTCTTCGCAACACAGAAAGATGTTCTCTGCAAAAGGTGTTTTTTTATAATTATTTTACAATAATTCAATTTTTGTAAGAACTTACAACATATATATAAAGTACGTATACTAAATACCAAAGTGAAGCAAATTTCCTATTAAATGAGATCAAACTTTTCAAGATCCATCCATCCGTTTTTAAGAAATCTTGATATCAAAAATTGCTTATTTTGAACTTTAACCTTTGATAATTTTTGTTGTTACTGTTTGCCCAAAAAAGACGTATACCGTTATACTCAGCTCAATCATCTCTATCGATTCCAATATTTTTTTTTTTTTGAGATTTGGAGCCCAACTGCATTTGTTCCAACAATTTAATTAAATACTTTTTAATACATAGATATGCTGCAACCAGGCAATTACTTTCCCAAATTCCNCTGTTTGCCCAAAAAAGACGTATACCGTTATACTCAGCTCAATCATCTCTATCGATTCCAATATTTTT
>NW_016240866.1:0-1047 GCF_001687245.7 Rhagoletis zephyria | reverse complement strand
TTGCCTGTTGTCTCCTAGTTCCGCTATTATGGTTCTGGATCTCAACATGTTTATGATCCAATCCGTTAGAAGGACAGGAATATTCTTTCGTATCATAGCTGTCGATATTGCTTCATAAGACGTATTGTCGAAAGCACCTGATATGTCCAGGAATGCACACAAAGCTATCTGTTTATACCGCAATGCCTTTTCAATGACTTGAATTAGGCTATGTATTGCAGTAATAGTAGATTTGCCTGCCTGGTATGCGTGCTGACTCTGACACAGAGGCTTATTCCTGAGAAAGTTATCCCTTATGTGAAAGTCAATAAGTTTTTCTAATGTCTTTACTAGAAAGGAACTGAGCCTATACGCCTTTGGGAGTTGTGCTGAGTTTTTCCCCACTTTGGGTATAAAGACCACTTTGACTTCACTCCATGTTGTTGGTATGTGAGCAAGTAAGAGACTTGCTCTCAGCAATCTGACTAGTGGCCCAGATATTAAGCCCAAGCTCTGCTGCAGCAGGCATGGGTAGATACCATCTGGACCAGGGGATTTATATGCACTAAAGGTTGAAATGGCCCACGATATCTTTTCCACACTGACGATTCTTCCTGCTAGGCCTCTTGTCCTCCAGTTTGCGCTANCCACTTTGACTTCACTCCATGTTGTTGGTATGTGAGCAAGTAAGAGACTTGCTCTCAGCAATCTGACTAGTGGCCCAGATATTAAGCCCAAGCTCTGCTGCAGCAGGCATGGGTAGATACCATCTGGACCAGGGGATTTATATGCACTAAAGGTTGAAATGGCCCACGATATCTTTTCCACACTGACGATTCTTCCTGCTAGGCCTCTAGTCCTCCTGTTTGCGCACACAGCGTTCGCCGTGTTTGTCGAAAGACATGTGCCTTGTGGAATACATCCCGGGAAGTGGGTTTCTAGCAGAAGCCTGCTGGTTTCTTCCGGGGTGCCAGTGTAGGTACCATCTGGTATTTTCAAAGTGCATAGGACTTTCAGACGATCTAGTTTAAGGGCCTTCTGAAGGCGATGCACCTCTGGAAGAGAGGA
>NW_016240865.1:607-1047 GCF_001687245.7 Rhagoletis zephyria | reverse complement strand
AGTATAGATAAGTTTCAGTTGGAGGTTAGTCCTAATCACCAGTTAGACTTGTTAACCCGACCCGGCCAACTCGACTCATAGTCAGACCCGACTCACAGTGAGTCGGGTTGAGTTGGCCAATCAGAACTCACATGTGAGTCGAGTTCATGAATTGAACTACTCACATTACTCATCCTACTCTATGGAGTACTCACTAGACCCACTTTTTAAACAGTGAATATAATTTAAATCTATTAGTGAATACATATCATTCATAGCCCATTCATCCTATCTCTTTAATTAGATTTGGCTTATAAGGAGTGTGGGTGGAGATATATTAGGATAAAGTGGCTGGTAATGGTATGTATTCAATATATATATTTACCACTGTAGATATATATATCTCCACTCACCATTCACCAACCCCATTCACTATTCATCTAATACCCATATATTTGACA
>NW_016240865.1:0-587 GCF_001687245.7 Rhagoletis zephyria | reverse complement strand
GGAAATTTGAAAACACTATAATATTCTATATATCCTAAAGTATTTTTAAGAATTTTTTAAAATTTTTTTACCAGTTCCATAAAATAGAATCCAATGATTACAATTATCCTGTATTCACCACTATATAATAAGGGTATTTTATCTAGATATAGTAAATCTATGTAATCACCAGGTATTTCTATTTATTATATCACTATATATATAGAATATGGCCTAATATAACCATAATACCCTAATATTCCTTTTATATAATAGGTGGTGGCTCAGATGGTGGCTGCTATATAGGTGAATTTGTGAAGGAGATGTGGCAGATGCCTGATTGTAAAACCATTACCAGGCATCAATGTAGTGAATTAATGAGTTACCCAACTCGACTCACCATCATACTATACCCTATAGGTACTAGCTACCTTCCTAATGGGGTATGGACTGCCAAGACGGGTGAACCCGCGGGTACTCACAGGTCTCTTCACCCTACTCACGGGCGGGTTATCTAATCTATGAACTCGACTCATAACCCGCCGGGTCGGGTTGGACCCCCCCCACTACTCACCCGACTCGACTCATTAACAAGTCTAAGCATATAG
>NW_016240864.1:0-1047 GCF_001687245.7 Rhagoletis zephyria | reverse complement strand
GGGAAGTGTCTCTGGTCACATGCTTTCTATCGGAGCTGTCCCCCAGTTCCTCTTTTCGAGAAGGATTTTTACTTCCGAGTTCTGCATAAACTAAAATCAAGGCTTTCAATTTGCTGTATCCCTCGTTCCTTTCGCTTTGACAACTGTATCCTTATACAACACAGAATTTTGATTACCGACGTGAGTCACTCAAATAAAATCTGTGAGTTGTCTGTAGGGTGAATGTATACACACACATACAACTTTTAGTGTATGCATTTCTGTATATATGTTGATATGCACATCTGCATAATTCTACAGCTATTAGAATAGCTCACTGTCTATTCGTCGTTGCTTTGTTATGCCGCTGGAACTCGACTCTGTTGGCATTTGCATGTAGTCTCAAAGACTAAAGTGAAAACAAGACAAGACCCGGATGAATGTGGATGGAANATTTTACATATAACAATAACTACAGTTGTAGCGCTGTGCCTGTTCTGAACAAAAACAAAAGTACTTAGGGTAATAAAACCGCAGCATGCGATGGTATGGTGGGATATATCCTAATATTTCTATATTAAAAGTTTTAGTCTCTAAATTAAGTTTTGTACTTTTTGTAAAACTGTAGAATTGAAATAGAATTTCTATAGTTAGTAGCAAATTTTATTTTGCTACCGTTACGCGTCAAACCGCATGTTCGATAAAGCAAGAAGAGTTTGTATTAAATCGTCAATTATTTAATAAAAGTACTTATTTTTGATGCAAACGATTGAGGGTGAATGAGAGCAGCGAGTTTCCTCTCTTGACCAGTCAGCTTGACAGAAAACATTTCTAATGGCGGGTAGAGAACGTTAGAAATTATGGAAAATTCGAGCTTACGTTAGAGGATCTAAAATACCGATTAGATAATATTAACCCCCGATTTTTATTAAACAAAATTGTTTAAACATGGAGATTCCAAAATAACGGCATTGGTCATCATAGTGCTATTATTTTTTCCGACACTGTTTGTACGTACTTTTTGCTTTGCGGACAGCTGTGACATGCGAGTGAATGAATATTCTTCAA
>NW_016240863.1:0-1047 GCF_001687245.7 Rhagoletis zephyria | reverse complement strand
TATAATAACGGGTTCAAAGGATATACATACTATTTACATGATTTCCACAGGACATACAGTGAGCGTTAAAAATAAGTATACCCTGTGAATTTGACGATTTTATTTAATTAAATATCCATACCAAATTTGTCTTATTTTTTTTTATAAAAATATTGTTTATTTAACAGCAAAAGCCACAATAATCAATTCTTTAATTTCATATAGAACTCTGGAAAATGCAAGATATTTTCATCGAAATTTTGAAATTCGATTTCTTAAAAAAAATTTGAGTAAGCAGTTTTGTAGCCATTTTAATATAATCAAGTTTTGCTCGCAATGTCTTCTATATAACCAAGGAACGGATTTTATGGATATTGTCTTTTTTTCTGCTAAAGATATAGATTATATTCCATTAAGGATGTCCACGATTTAGAATGTATTTGATAATAGATATACTCCTTTCTGTAAAAGGGTATGTTTTTGCCTCTTGCCCTTATCTCGCTTACGTATTTCATAATACTGTCGTTTTAAGCAACATTTGATTTTCAGAGGAACCTTCTCCCTTGACAAAGTTTCATTACAAGAGTATGATTTTTAAGAAATGAACAGAAAATTTTCTCACCGTTTTACTATCGAACACGAAAAGCGAAAGTGGCAATCAAAAGGCGAAATTTTTTGGTAGACATTATTCGGCTTACAATTTGAAAGAAACTGGTTCCCGATTTTTAAATTAAGAAAAAGCCGTTTTAATTTTACATAAGTAGCTTGCATGCAGTGAAAATGCTTATGTTGGTAGGAAGTTATTACCAAAAATATTACAATAAAACTATTAACAGTAATAAGTTAATAGTAAAAACAAATATTTTTAAAGCAGGCTTTCTAAATATGAACGAAATCTGACCTTAAATACTGGTTTACCAAATATATATATCGACTGCTACACCACCTATCTGCAAAATTTTTATTGGAGTTATTCCTTTTCATATTGTTAATATACGTTCTAAATATAAACTAAATCTGACTATAAATGCGGGTTTTGCAAATATATCGACTCCTGCGCCACCTATC
>NW_016240862.1:0-1047 GCF_001687245.7 Rhagoletis zephyria | reverse complement strand
ATAAAGGTTTGTCAATTACATAAAACAAGCGGAAGAGCAAAAGCGAAACAAGTCAACAGTTGCTTAGTCAAAATCTTGCGCTCTTCGTATTGACCAACTTCTGAGAATTCGAATACCCATGAATTCGATATTCCTGCTTGCCAATGCTGGTTATAAAGCAATAAAATATACATTATAAACGTTGAAAAAAAAAGACAAAGTGTCCGAAGCGTTTGTCGCGCGCTAGTTTTTATTGTTCATACATACTTGATTTTATTTTNATTAAAGGATTTGTGTTACTGCTTTTGTGCAAGTATCTATGGGAGTGTGTATGTGTGTGTGTGTGCAGCTTAGATAAACCCATAAAGATAAGCGACAATTTTTATTGGTTGATTTTTATTGCGCTACAGTTGACTACCGAACTACTGTGCCGCTGCATGCTAAGTAATCGGCCGTCAGACCGCACGATATTGATACGCCCTAAGCGAGCTGGCTGCCATACATGTATGTATGTACATATTTAGTAAGTAACCTATTATTTTCCTTATAATTCTATAAAGTGTGCTGGGCAGCCTAGTTTATCTGGTGTTGTGTTGTTAATGGCATTCGGGCACTCTGTTTATTCACTGGTTTTCTCAGATTTTTGTTCTTACAAGAAATTCCAATTCTGTCTTTGTCGGTTAATGTATTTTCGTAAAAGATATTAAATTTCTAAAATAAAAACTGAGCATCTTTTTAACTACATAAAAATGTTGCTTGGGGAATTTAAATTAATCTATTAAGAATCTGAGAGCAGGAAATCTAAGCTATTGAATGATTTGGATTAAGAAAGAATTTTTGTATTTGTTTCAATAATTGAACTCAAGCAGTCGACTGTACAGTCTGCACAAACTCATAAAAATATCTTTACACAATTCAAATTATTTTAGTAATCCTAACTAATTGCTTTAGTAAGGACTAGACTAGGATTAGAGCCATGCGTCACTTAATAGTAGTCAGGTTCTTGTTTATAGTTTTGGGTTGTGTTATTATTGCAGAGGACCATCGATTTGTATCTTTACTATAAGA
>NW_016240861.1:0-1047 GCF_001687245.7 Rhagoletis zephyria | reverse complement strand
GCTCGGCAACAAAGCGCGGTGTTCACAGCAACAACGATATGGTCATTCCGAAGCGCTCGCAGCGACGCATTAAACCAACCACGAAAATACTTGAAAACAGTCAGCTGCGCTATGAATTCGAAACGAATAATATTGTGCGCTTGACGCAGACGCAAAATTGGGAAGATTGCGGTGGGGGTAGCACGCAAAACACAGGTGCAGGCGAACCGGCAACTGCCGGCGGTAGCCACGCGGAAACGGAGAAACCTATCAGGCAGCCGAAATCTGAGAAGGCGGAGCGTGCAGATATCAATGAAGAAAAGGCAGTCGCTCCCAGCACGAGTTCCACTAAGAAAAAATTATGCCCCAAGTTGCTGCGTGATATTGAAGCATCACGGGCTGCGCTGCTGGCTAAGGAACAAGCGCAGCTGGCGCGTCCTCACTGCCCGGACGTAGAGAAATTTCTCAGCGAAATCAAGGTTGCGAAGTGGCATACGAATCGCTTGACGGAGGAGCGCAAACTAACAAAGAAGCAGCTGCGCAAGTTGGCCAAGCAGAAGGAAAATAATTTGCGTAAGCTTGGACTGCGTCGCAACACCACTGATGAGGCGAGCGATGTAGAAAGCTTGAGCGACAATGAAGAATTTGTGCCGACCACCCGCGTGCAGGTGGAGCGCCGCAGTCACACATTGCGGCAGCGCGCGATACGTGAGCGTACTCCTACGCCAACAGCGGCGACGACAGCAGCACCACAAGTTCACCAGCCGGCACTGATGCGCGCAGTAACCACCTCGCCGACGACGAGCACAAAAGTGGGGCGCAAACCACAGGCGCGACAACGAGCAGCCACCGCCGACAAGCAGCCAGCCGCAGCGCAGAAACGTTCAGTGAACACGGGTGCCGGCGCTGGCGTGAGCAAGCCACAACTTTCTCAGGTGGCCTCAATGGAGGTAATTGAAATCAATGAGTCCTCACAGGAGGTGCAGTCGTTGCAATCACCCAAGAGTATTTCGACCGGCGTTGGACTGGCCGCTACTGCAAGCGCGTTAAATGCCATTGGCACTGTGA
>NW_016240859.1:0-1047 GCF_001687245.7 Rhagoletis zephyria | reverse complement strand
GCTTGACATCGAAAAAGTTCATATGTATTACATATATATTTGTAACCGAGAGGAATAGTGATTTCATATGGCGCCACGGAGCTACTCACGGTGGCTGTTTAAAAAAAAAAATAGAATTTGCTAAAGAGTCGACAGCAGGCGAATTAGGAAATTCAGACCTTTCAAGTTTTAATTGAAATTAATTTAATTTGGCTGTATAAATAGTTTTTTTTTTTTAGTACAAATATTTAGAACAAAATATTATTCAATATTATTCCACCTTTTTCAATAAAACCACAAATTAAAAAGTGATTCATTGGTGAAGGAAACTTCTTATAGCCGTTGATTCTGAATATTTCGCGAAACTTTAAATACAACATTTTGCGTGTTTAAAGCAAAGCAAAACTCGCATTAGAATCAGAAGGATTCGATGTTTATAAAAAGATTTTGTATTATTTTGGCCTTATCGGATTTTCGGTGCTTCGTGGCGTGGACTTGGCAATCTTGCATTCTATTCATAAAAAGTGGACTTATCAAATTTTCACTCAAAGCTAGCATTATAAGAAAAGAATCTTATTTTTCTGAATAATCTACTTGTTTGCTTTTGGGCACCTAAATACGTAGATCAATAGTAAACTCTCTTTTTCATATTTTAAATAGATGGAAACTCAAGCCAAGAATTATGTGGAATAAAATTTTCCGTTCTACTTGTCTTGTCTTTTCATTCTAAGTTTTTTTGTTTCCCTTTATCTCTGCTTCAATTGAGTGTCTCTTCGATTTAACAAAAAAGATATTTAATACGAAAACTATTTCCCGCATTTTTAAAAGGTTAAACTGGCAAATAGAAGCGGTTCATGCTTGCTTAAATCAAAGAAAGTTGCGGCGAGTAAGGTTGACAGCTTTACCCAAATTATAATGATTTACTCGGTATCTAACAGAAGCACTTTCCTCGTTTTTATGAGCGCATTGATATAATATGTACATATATAAAATTTGAGGTATGACATTGAATCTTCAATGGAATAGTAAATAGTCTGCACCTCTAACTAGGTCGTAATCGCTTTCAAT
>NW_016240858.1:0-1047 GCF_001687245.7 Rhagoletis zephyria | reverse complement strand
TTATGATGCTGTTAAATAGTAAGGTAAAAATGCAGATATTTTTTTTTATTATTTACTCAACTTTCAATTTGATTTGAAAACACTGAACAGCTGATGGTTTGACACTTTGTCAAATTTTCGCCAAAATTCTTCGGAAACATCTGTTAAAGAGAGTACCTTATACATACATATATTCTCTTATTTGTCCTCTCTTTTGCCAGAGAATCGAGCTCGAAAATGCTTTCTGGTAAATTCTGGCAAAAACTTGCAACTTCTGGCAAGTTGGGGAATGCAAACTATACATGGATTTCTAACTGCAAATGTGTTTATAAGGATTCATTTAACGATGTCCTTTGTCATCGAAGCAGAACAAAACTGAGATATGGAAATCGTTTGCAGCTATCACTGCTAGAACAAGTAAATATTTGTTCAAAGGCGCTATTTTTCGAAAAAAAAGTTCAACAAATGGCAAGCTGCAGGATGTGTATGCAAGCATGATTGGAGTTAGAGAGTAGCAGAAATAACAATGAGATTCGGAAAAGGAAACAACCCCATTATGGACGGCGATGACTAAGGCACCGATAAAGGTGAACGAGTGTGAGTATACTCTTATTCAATTCGGGTTCAATATTTGATGCTCACATTTACTGCTTTTTGCACTCGTAACGATGGCAGCAACATACATATGCACATATGTATGTGGTAGTGAGCTGCACGAATCTGTAAGGGTTGGGTGTTCAGTGTCTGGTTAACGCAAATCGGAGGTNATGTTCAACCTATAGTTAATGGGTGCGTTCGTTTAAAATCTCCAGTAAAAAATATCCAACAGCAAATTTCCAGCTAAATGTCAGCTGTTCTCTCACAAGAGAAAAATATCCAATATAAATAGTACACAAACAGGAACTTTGCAAGTTAGACGAACAGCTGATAGAATTTTTGTTTACATTAAAAAGTGTAAAATTTAAAACGGACACAGTTTATTGATTAAACAAATAACTGCTTACCTCTTACAAGTTTAGTTAGCCGCATTTTATAATTTTTAACATCCAAGCCATCAAATTCAATTTT
>NW_016240857.1:0-1047 GCF_001687245.7 Rhagoletis zephyria | reverse complement strand
GGTTTTTTGAAATCTTGCTTTTTCGAATATCGAATAAACCGAATTTTTTTATGGAACAAACCGGTTTTGTTTTTCATTTCATACAAATTTTGACATCTGAAAAAAATTTTCCAGTTTTTCGGAGTTGTCTAGGCTATTTCCAGTTTAAGGAAAATCCCTAAATGGAGAGATCTACACTTGTACTCCAGTACCGAAGAAGTACTGGGTCCGGAAATTGAACCATGGCCCTCCAGAATAACAGTCGACACATTTAAGCAAACACTCGGCTACGACGGCAAGAGCACTACTCAAATCCGAAAAAAGTCAGCAAAATGCACTGCTTTTTATTTGTTTTACTTTTGATCTAAAAAGAAACCCTTTTTTTAATTGTTTTTTTCTAAATAAAAGTTATATTTAATGTTAAACTATGTTAAATAAAACCGTTATAGCCGGTTTTTCTTTTAAATTTCAAAATAAGGAACTGGGCTTTTTCAAATTGCGATTATTCGAATACCGGTTTTCGAGGTTTTGGAAGAAAGGCGAATAATCAAACATCCTAGTACTTACATTAGCGTAATTACGAAACTTTTTTTATTTCGTATGTGTCAAAAATTAACGAATCTCGCAACGAAATATTTTATAGAGACTCACAATGTTGCAAATTTTAAGGCACTCGGGAATTTACACTGAAGTACTCTAAATGATCTTTATCGATCAACTATAATCTTGCTCCCGGCCATAGGATCAATGAGAACTTGTTTAACCGTGGCTCTGGAGTGGTATCAAGGATTGACTCCACGCCACTCGGGGCCTTAAACGAAACGGTGGTCGGCGAATTATCTGAGTAGTCGACATTCGGCATTAATCTTTAGAGACAAAACTAATAAAACAATAAACATTAAACAGGGGGTACCACGGCTATCTTTCCGAGCTTGCTCGCTTCTTCACTGCAAGGATCCTAACCCTCTCCCCTACAAAATCCTCGGCAGCCTTATTCACCACCTGGACGAAGGACGTCAGACTGCAGCTGGGTATTCACGTCGATGGCGAACCAATTCCGCATACAAC
>NW_016240856.1:0-1047 GCF_001687245.7 Rhagoletis zephyria | reverse complement strand
ATGAATTAATGCAAGTAAAGACGGTTTATGCAGATAAGCAAGCGCGTTTCTTAACCGTATAAAATGTATGTACATATGTATATACACATATGCATACATATATATCAAAATATTCGGAATGACGAGATGAATTGGTCCAGGCCTTTCTGTTTGTAAACACGCTAACTTGAACAAAATTTCGATATTTTAACGAAAGTCGGTGTCGAAGTTGCCTTTGGTATAATTTAGGTTAGTGTTNTTTCGATATTTTAACGAAAGTCGGTGTCGAAGTTGCCTTTGGTATAATTTAGGTTAGTGTTAAATTTTGGCGAAATCTGCCAATAACCACGAACACCTCCCACGTAGTAATTAAAATATTTTTGTTTTATTATTTTTTTTACGATTTTTGCTGTTCAAATTTACATTTCAAATATATCAACAAACATTTGTGGGTACTCTTACATCAGTCGTTGCCTATGGGTTAATGACAAAAAAATCCTATACATTCACAATATTTCATGTATTAATTTTCAAATACGCATATTGTCAATGGCTGGTTTACTGTATACTGTGATCGTGTCCAAATTTTGTAAAAAAAATTAATTTGAATTGGTAGCTAAAAAGAATCGCGACTTCTACGTACGAAAAATTTTACAAACGCACTGATAAACCAACTAACAAGCGCTCACGTGCCGGTGGACAATACAGACAGGCGGAACGGTTTTTTTGTTGAACGATTGCCTTTGAATTTTCGCAACTAACGGCTAATCAAAATGGGCACTTAGTTATGCTTGCATTGCAAAATCTAGAAGGTCAAACGGTCACCAAAATTGCAACGCATATCGCTGACGCAGCTTGCGTAAGTAACGATTTTTCTTTTAGGAGTTTACCAATGGAAAGCTGGTCCACACAGCATTAAATTTCAATTTCTTTCCATACCCTCCGCAGGTGCCTTCCAATAATGAGGTCAAGGAAACGATGATCGTTTCAGAAGAAGCTAGCGAACTAGAACCGAAAGATAATAAGGATAATGGTGACGAGTCGGAAGATCGTGGTATGCGGCTACGA
>NW_016240855.1:0-1047 GCF_001687245.7 Rhagoletis zephyria | reverse complement strand
TAGTTTTCGAGATTACCGCGTGCAAAGAATCTCGACTTTCCTTTATACTGGCTGCGTTTCTTTATTCATTCCGGATAATCCCATTTCGCAGCCAGAATAAACAGAATACGATTGAAATATACGTTAACATATCACCAGGAACGTTCTAAAGAATAAGTAAACAAAAAAGTTTATTCCAAACGTTCAGAATGAATAAAGAAATGCAGCCACTATGTATAAATAGATGTGCATACATATAATCAAATTAGCGAGGAGAGAAGAGACAAGAAATATGCGAAGAAACAAAACAAAATCATCGAAGTAAGCGTATTTTATTTGAACTTTGTGTTTCAAATATTTTTGACTGAACACTTAAGAACAATTATAGTGGGTGTATGTACATACATACCGTCGCCTGGGTAAAAGATTGTCGTAATCGCCGTTTTGACGATTTATAGTTCTAGATGCAGTTATATATTTTGAAATAAGGTCTTTCGATTGGTGTAATCAGTTTTTAGATATCTCCTTTAGTTTCCGAGATGTTTACTACAATTTTTTCGATAATTTAGTAAAAATTTAGTTAGTGATGCAGCCATATTAAACTAATCAATATCCTAAAAATGGCCATTTTTGAATATCTTCTTTCCGAGATATTGAGTAAAAGGTGTCACTTATATGGTAATAATTTTGATAACATTTTGTCGTATTTCATACAAAGTGGCTGCCAATTTGTGGACAAATGACGCTTACGATAAAATTTTACTAAAGAAAAACCTTTATAAACTCAAAACTAATTACAAAAAAACATTAAAAATTAAATAATTTAAGAATTTTGTGAGCTAGTAACATTTTCAGAGACTTTGGGGAAATTGCATTCCAAACTTCAATCGCGATTTGCCACAACCTGCCGAAATTAACATACGAAAATCTTTTACCCAGGCGACGATACATTCATATGTAGATACTAACCCTACAAGAACAGTGATAGTCATTTAATTTATCATGTGATCATCACTGGTGATGGAGATCTCAATAAAGTTCTTCTATCAACTTTTTAAGAACACTATG
>NW_016240854.1:0-1047 GCF_001687245.7 Rhagoletis zephyria | reverse complement strand
CCCATGTACTCCACGAGCAGGCACATCGGGCGGCCAATGGCGCAGACGCCCAACAGGCGGACCACGTTAGGGTGATCGAAGCTGGCCATTAGCGTCGCCTCGCGTTCAAAGTTGGCCACCTGCTCCTCGGTGGCCTCCTCGCGGAGCACTTTCACGGCGACGATCGTGTCCAGCTCTTCGTTTTCACCAGAAAGTAGCCCAAGCGCCTTGGCCATAAAGACCCGACCAAAGGCGCCACAGCCAATGTCCCGAATGTAGACGATGCGATTGCGGGCGTACTCCAGTNGGCCTCCTCGCGGAGCACTTTCACGGCGACGATCGTGTCCAGCTCTTCGTTTTCACCAGAAAGTAGCCCAAGCGCCTTGGCCATAAAGACCCGACCAAAGGCGCCACAGCCAATGTCCCGAATGTAGACGATGCGATTGCGGGCGTACTCCAGTGCCTCCAGCTGCGGATTCACCTTCACCGCCTCCATGCAGTGGTAGGCGCAGTTGGAGGGCAGCTTTGAAAGGTCCAGGTCATCTGCTCCTCCGATTCCTGCCCCCGTTCCAATGGCGGACATCGTCTGCGAGTAGATGGCACTCTGCCGGCAGAGGGCCCGTACCGACAGCAGACAGACAATGGAGAGGACGGTGGCGAGGGCAAAGATAAGGAGAGCGGCAACACCCACTGAAAGGGCCAGTGGGTGAGGCAGAGGCAGTGCCGACTTAGGTCTTTGAGCTGAAGGTGAGGAGGAGGAGGAGGAGCTCATCAGCGAGCTGAGGGGTCGTCGAAGAAGGTGAAGGGCTCGCTCGTACAGCTCAAAAGGAGTGGAAGCCTTCTTTTTAAATAAAAATTCCTCTTCTTCCTGAACACCGACTTCAAGGCTGGTTCCATTTGCAAAACCGTTCGGATCATCTTCGCAGAGTGGAATGTCGCAGTGCTGCCACCGAACTAGTGGGTCCTCGGTGTAGCACCAGGGCATAGGTTCCTCGCCGCCCGCATTTCGGCAGTAGTTTTCCGCGCCCCAGATCTCCGGAAAGACCGGCGGCGGTCGAATGTGGGCGT
>NW_016240853.1:0-1047 GCF_001687245.7 Rhagoletis zephyria | reverse complement strand
TTTCGGACTCATATATTCTGAACGCTCAGAATATGTTTGCGGGGAATGTACTTTTCTCCTACTCTGGTACGTATGTATGTACCTAAAACTTTTTGNTTGTTTTTGAAACTCATATTTCTTACCTACCTAGGACACCTTTCGGACTCATATATTCTGAACGCTCAGAATATGTTTGCGGGGAATGTACTTTTCTCCTACTCTGGTACGTATGTATGTACCTAAAACTTTTTGAAACAAAATTTTCCATTAAATTTACTTACACACATACATTTGTATCGCCAATCGGTTTGAACCGGCAAAAAGAAAATTAGGTGAAAAGTTCAGTTGTTAATGTTAAGTTCGAATCAATGTTGCCAGATTCACAGTTTTAATTGTAAATCACCGTTTTTAGACAAGCTTTCAGTTATTTAAATTACCTCCTTGTACAAATTACAGTTTGTTTAGAAATTTCTGAATTGAACGAATTAAAATTTCTCTTTAGTCTTTTTTTTGTAAGCCAATTTTTAAGATAAAAGAGGGCAATGAAGGACAACGTTTCCTCATTTGAAACAAATGGTTTCAGCTGTCCTTTGCATTCCAGTGAAAATGTGGAAAGAATATTTTCCCAAATCACTTTGAACCGAACAAGAAATAAAACAAAAATTCCTCTAGTATTTTAAGAACTAGGGATTTATTAAAAAATGCTTTAGGAGATACTAAATTTTTAGGTATCGAATCACATGCAAAATTTAAATAATGAATTTCAATAAAACAAAATATACCATTTTATAGTACATTTAGGTGTCTTTTTATGCGGTTTATTTTTATGCGGATTTGAATTTATGCGGTTTTTTAAACCATCTTTTCAATGTAGCGATTTTGCTTTTTTGAGAGTTTTTATTACTTTTTTTCAGTGTGTAAGAGACAGTGCCTCTAATAAATAATTTAAGGGTTTAGAATCATAAAGGTCTAAGTGAGATTTTTCGAAAATATAAGTTATACCCATATTTATATAGTTCAATATAGTGTTTATTTGGTAACAAAGAGATCCAAGTCATTTCAAGTCGT
>NW_016240852.1:0-1047 GCF_001687245.7 Rhagoletis zephyria | reverse complement strand
AAAAAAACATGGTAAAATACCACACATCGCGCAGAGCTCCGGCGCTCCCAAAAAATATAAATAAATACGTACATATATACATGCATCCATACATATATATGTAAACTAATATGTATGTAAGTACTAATGGATGCTCTTACATAGTTAGCTTGGCATTGTATATGTACAAAGATCACAAACCTGTAGGCCAAAGTGCCTCCCTGAAAGAAATAGTTCTGCACACTGTAGAATGCCTTAAGCAAAATCTATTTTCATTATTAAAACCTTTCATTTTAATATTGCCATTGAGCTTTGTGCCGTGATTATGGTTATTTAGAAAAATGGCAAAAGCAACAAACTCTAAGCGGTAGAAGTTATAGCTGCTATTTCGGAGATCGCCACATCGCCTCATCAGACTTCTTTCTCTAGGCTTCAGCAGCAATCGAACCCGCATCATCGATGAGTGAAGTCAGAAGCGCCACCCCCTGAGTTATGCACACCCCGTTAACTCTTGCTGCTAATTCATTACCTTATTCAACCTACTACTATCAAGTGCAGCTGATTTTCCGCTATTTATGACATGATGACAATTTTGGTACTAAAAACTGAAAGAAAACATGGCAACGATGTACGTAAGGTGTTTACCTATTTTCCCAGTGGGTATACGTATTTTTCATTTTAAGGAGCTACATACACATGTACATATTTACGTAGTATGCACTGCATAGTAGCCCGGACAGCAAAAAAACCGAAAACCGATTCGAAAAAGGACAAAAAAGTGGATGAAGTGCTGATTTTTGTCCATTTACTGATTTCATTTCCGGATACTTTGACGATTCGATTTCCCACTAAAATGTGCGGCAGAAACGCATCTACAGACAACAGTATGTGAAANCATTTACTGATTTCATTTCCGGATACTTTGACGATTCGATTTCCCACTAAAATGTGCGGCAGAAACGCATCTACAGACAACAGTATGTGAAAGGGATACGTTTTCAGCTGTTTTTCTCAAATTTGTCTGATTAAAATTTTCGTTCAATACGCTTTCTTTCTGCACTTCACAGA
>NW_016240851.1:0-1047 GCF_001687245.7 Rhagoletis zephyria | reverse complement strand
TCCTTCCCCTGCCTCTGTCGTATTCTCTCTCACTCAACTTCTCTCTCTATTTATACCGTCGAAGAATGTGGCTTGTGTTTTTAATGTTGTTGCAATTGCAGAGTTGTCTCTAATGTACAAAACGGTCTGCGCGCGCGGCCGCGGCGGCGAGTGCGGTGTGAGATGATGCTCAGCTCAAAAAGGCGGCGGAACCTACCAGTGACCTACCTACCTGAACTGAACCGTTTTACTGCCGACACTCACTCACTCTCTAGTGTAATTATTACTACCTTTTTGTTTTACCATTACCTGCCAACTTATTCCTCCTTCGTCTGAAAGACACTTTTGCGCAAACACACTCCGGTGTGTGTAACACTGACTAGTCACNACCTTTTTGTTTTACCTTTACCTGCCAACTTATTCCTCCTTCGTCTGAAAGACACTTTTGCGCAAACACACTCCGGTGTGTGTAACACTGACTAGTCACTTGCTGCTGAGATTGCAAACTGTGACTGAATTTGAGAGAAACACAAAATGCCCTGATGTTGTTCTCTGATGATGATGATGAGTGCGACACGCTGTGTAATATACCCNGTCTGAAAGACACTTTTGCGCAAACACACTCCGGTGTGTGTAACACTGACTAGTCACTTGCTGCTGAGATTGCAAACTGTGACTGAATTTGAGAGAAACACAAAATTCCCTGATGTTGTTCTCTGATGATGATGAGTGCGACACGCTGTGTAATATACCCTTTTTTACCAATGACGGCTTTTTGCAAAGATACGCTTTTATAATCTCTTCTTTTTCTTTCTCCACTAACGACACTCACTTCCTCTTCCTCAAAATGTAACCAAACACACCTCCTCAGGCTCGAGCAATGGTTTGTAAAGAGTTGAAGGACCCGAACTACTCGGCCATCATCGCCCGCAAGCTGGCCACCGTCCACCAGCTGAACGTGCCCATCAACAAGGAGGCCACCTGGCTGGTGGAGACCTTTCAGTCGTGGCTGGCGCAGGTGCGCAACTACCAGCGCCCTAAGACAGTCGAAAAAGTTCATCCACTGGA
>NW_016240850.1:0-1047 GCF_001687245.7 Rhagoletis zephyria | reverse complement strand
TGGTGGTGCCAGAAGATGTCCACCGACTAAGAAATGGCCTGGAGTTAAAAGCTCAAGGTCAGATGGCTCATTCGACGCTGGACTTAGTGGACGCGAGTTGAGGCAGGATTCAACTCGACAAAGAAGTGTATTGAATTCCTCAAATGTATACTTTGAACTGGATGCTATCTTTTTAAAATGGCTTTTGAAGCTTTTCACACCNAATTCCTCAAATGTATACTTTGAACTGGATGCTATCTTTTTAAAATGGCTTTTGAAGCTTTTCACACCAGCCTCCCAAAGACCCCCCATGTGGGGAGCGGAAGCAGGTATGAAATGCCATGTTAAAGGTTGGTGAGCATATTTCGAAAGTGTTTGTTTTTGCGTGTCGCAGAGAAAGGCCTTAAGTTTTAGGGCTCTCGATGCTCCAACGAAATTTGTGCCATTGTCTGAGTAGACATTTTTTGGGCACCCTCTTCTGGATACAAATCTGGAAAGGCTGCAAGGAAAGATTGGGTACTCAAATCGCTTGTAGCCTCTAAATGAATGGCTTTAGTGGAAAAGCAGACCATGAGACAGACATAACCCTTCGAGATTCGGCATCCGCGGCTACGATAGCTTTTTATTTCGAATGGCCCAGCAAAATCTATCCCTGTGTTAGTAAATGGTTGAGAGAAAGTTGTTCGCTTATCTGGAAGAATCCCCATAAGTTGGCTTTGCGAACGTTTTTTTAATTGTACAGGTTTTACAGTTGAAAATTGTGGAACGTATCATTGTTTTTACTCGTGGAATCCAGTATTGCGTTCGTACAAGGCGCAACATTAACTGGTTTTCACCGTGTAAAGAGACTTCGTGGATGAATTGCACAAAAAGACGTGATAATCTGCAATTATATGGAAGTATTACGGGATGTCGCTCATAATATGCCAGATCAAGAGATGCACCAAGACGACCACCCGTTCTC
This sequence comes from Rhagoletis zephyria, assembly GCF_001687245.7. NCBI lineage: Eukaryota > Metazoa > Arthropoda > Insecta > Diptera > Tephritidae > Rhagoletis > Rhagoletis zephyria. Next base: position 104 of record NW_016240850.1, on the reverse strand, counting down.
AGCACATCATCCTTGTCCAGCAGTGGATTCAGAGGAAGTATTTCACTTTTAGTTTCAATGGATTCTCTAGCTTTTAATTTGGCGATTTCACATCCATAATATTG
>NW_016240849.1:0-1047 GCF_001687245.7 Rhagoletis zephyria | reverse complement strand
AAAAAATTGACCAAACTTCAGCTGGAAACCTCCCCCACCCGTAAACTAGGGAAAAAACATTAAACTTTCAATTACCAAAGCACTTTCAACAACAACAGCAACTAAAAAGCGGACATGCATAACTAAATTGAGCGCAACACAACGCTGACCAACATCATCAGCAAAGCAGCAGCAAACTGACGCACCCAGCAACAGTGAAAAAGTGGTAAAGTGAACCGCTAAAATGAGAAAAAAAAAGTAGAACGCGCGCGCGTGTCAGCAAAGGAAAAACTGCAGATTGGCCCGACTGAGTTGGGCAATATAAGCGCAGAACGAGTTTGATTACCCCAAACAGAAAGAGGGAAAGAGTGTGTGTGTGTGTGTGGGTGTCAGGTTTTGCTGTGTGCTGACATTGACAGCGGGTGATGTGATGGCGGTGGTGATGGTGGTCAGCAGTGTCCAAAGAGTCCCTTGTTCCCTGCTGCTGGTCATCTCTCTCTCTCTCTGGCCATCACATCACATCAAGGTTTCCCCTTTGCCTAAACCCTAGATCACCGNCAATAAAAAAAAATGCGGCAAAAAAGTCAGTCAGTTTACAGTTTAGAGGAGAAGAAGTAGAGCTTGGTAAATTGGTGCCCCCTTTTTTGCTGCCGGAGAAAAAAAAGAGATTGGTAGAAGCTGGGCTTTTGGGTGTGTGAAACTAGTTAGATTCAGACTCGAGTTTCAACGGGTGAACAGCAGAAGCAGCAGCAGCAGTCGGTCGGTCGGTCGGTCAGACAACTGCGATTAGCATTTGATTGCCTGTTTGAAACAGGGCAAATATTGAATTGCAGCAATTGAGGTAACACTCTTACAAGAGAAGCACATCTCGGACAATCGGGCACACAGCAGTGACCAACAGCAGCAGCAGCTGCTGCTGCTGCTTCCAATCCGAATCACCACCAAAATCAGTCAGTCGATAATGCAAAGTAAAGAGTCCAAAGGGTTCAAAGGGCTACCACCAACACTAGCCAACACTGGCAGCAGCAGCATGTTCAGCCAATCGATTGATTATCTAATTATTATGCC
>NW_016240848.1:0-1047 GCF_001687245.7 Rhagoletis zephyria | reverse complement strand
CTCGTTTATGGCCACGAGTTTCTTGTTTATTTTGCCATTTTAAAGCATTTGCAATCATTTTAGAACTGTATCCTATAATTTTTTCTATTTCTCGATAAGATTTTCCATTTTTTCGCAATGTTTTGGCGAAATTTCGCTTTTCTTCTGTGCAGTGCTTGGATCGGCCCATTATGCTAATATACTTCAACGAAATTTCAAAATTTTCAACGTATTTATCAAACGTAAATAAAACTTACCATTCGCTGCAAAAAGATCAGAAAAATTAAAATTTTTGCGAAGAAAATACCGATTTAATATAACGCTGCTATTATTATGAACAGCTGTTATGACATGTGCATAACAAACTAACTCAGTAAAAACATTGAACATTTATTTTCGCTCGCTCTTGGTATACTGTAATAATGGTGCACAGGAACAGTGAAAAACAAACTAAGGTGCGCGCTTGTAATATAGTTTTTACTGCTATTATGAATGACTTTATAATATTGGATATAGTGCTGCTATTTTTGTGAACATAACTGTATGTATATGGGTCAAATATGTCCATAATGCACCGCCTGTCATAGAGCGGCTGTGCAAATTTTTTTTTCTATATTAACGAGTTATCCTACAGCTAAAACGATTTGAATGCTATGAACACTTAACTCATAAATTATTTCAAGAAAGTGGTACAGCAAAAAAAAAAACAAATCGAATACAGATGCCACTAAATTTGTGGCCCAAGTGTGGAATTTGCTGCACTTATTCAGCGCTGACATTAATTCAAATTGAAACTTAATCTCTTTCAGCAAGAAGCAGTAGGAAGCTTAAAAAGAACGAGATATGCAGAGGAAATTTAATTAAAAAATTTAAGGTCTTCGCTTTGTGTTATCAGGACGCACACCACAATTTTTAAGAGAAGCTCGGCCAAAAACTTATCAAAAGTGTAAGCGTCTAAATATTATTATTATTAGTTTTTAAATAAAGTAACATATTAAGTTGAGGTATGCAGTCCGACTTAAAGAAGCACCTCAGTAATTCACCTAATTTCTGATGAATGCTAGGTAA
>NW_016240847.1:0-1047 GCF_001687245.7 Rhagoletis zephyria | reverse complement strand
TTGCAGTTTTCAATTCTCGAGCAGTTGAAATTCGATTTTCAATTCGTTTTCCTCTTCCGCTACGATTTTTTTTTTAATGTTTTTGGTGTTTATTTTTATTTTTTGTTTATTTGTGCTAAATATGCAATTTGCCGCACTTCTCAATCGCTTGACATCGTTTCGGGATATGCAAATATGTACAAATAAATATTCAAATGTATGTATGTATGTATAAACGGATGTGTTTCCACAACAGTCACCCCAAATAAATCGTTTCACTGCATTGTTATTCTCTCAATTTATGTTGTTTTATCGCGGTTAAATTTTATTTTTAAATATTTTTTTTTATTTTAATTTTATTTTGTAAAATAATATTTGTCACTTTCCCTACGCAAACACGCATTCATCTTTGTTTTCCATTCTCATGTATGTAATGTACTTTTTGCTTGTGCAAATTTTAACGAAATTGTCGAATAAAGATAATGCNTTTTTTTGTGGTTTCTGGGTGGTTGCCATGACTTAGAGGAAGCTGTACATATGTATATGATTTTAGCTTGAATTACATTCATATTCCATGAACTTTGTATGCCTCTCTCGTTGGCCTTGTTTAGCTTTACAAGTTCAGTGATTCGCATTAGAAGCTAACAATATCGGCCTGCATATTTGGTAAGAAGAAAGGTGTTTTTTTAATATTTTGTATGGCTTTTATTTATTTAGACTGAATCCATATTTGACGTGCTGATGGATCGTCGTATTTCTTTCCCTTCGGGATTGTTTCAAACAAAAACTTTTGATGTGGTTAAAATAAATTTTGACACAAACCCAGTGACCGAGCATAACAGTTATTGATGAAAATTGTCATTGAAAAATTTACTATGAAGTAATTGTTCTACAAATGAGTGAAACATACCAATCGATTTCTTTTTTCAACGAGAATCACATTTAAAAAAAATTGTATTTGTGATTTTTTATGCAAAATTAAAAAACAAACAAAACAACTATTTTTGAATGTTATTTTGTAAATCCAAAATAACAATTATTTTTGGTTTTACTCTACATAATCTTCTA
>NW_016240846.1:0-1047 GCF_001687245.7 Rhagoletis zephyria | reverse complement strand
AATAATAATAATATTTTGGCGCTTACATATATGTTAGTGTTTGGCCGAGGTTCTCCTCCGATTCGTGGCGTGCGCCTTAATATTGTCACACAAAGGGGGAGGGACCTCCCACCTAGAATATGGATTTAATGAAAAGCTTTTTTTAATGCAAAAAGCTGCTCTCGCTTGGGATCGAACTGAGGTCGCACGGTGTGGTAGTACGCACCACTAACCACTCAGCTGCAGCGACTGCATTGCTGTGTATCAATTAAACTCGCTAAAACTGCTATCGTAAAATTTGGTTGGTTGCTTGATTTAAGTGGCTTGGTACCCTGCGGAGAGACAAGGAGTAAGTTTTGCCATTCTGATTCCACTACTCGTGCAACCTACAACCATTTGGCGGCTTTAATGAATCTCAGCACCTGATGCGGGGCGAGACAGCTGCACCTATGAAAAATTCTGCTGGAAACCCACACAGAAAATGTTCCATTGTCTCTTTTGAACCGGGTACTCGAAGCTGCTATCAGAATCTATAGATGGGTAAGGCAATCGTTTCGGCATTTACCCCAAAGAGCCAGTGCCCTCTGAAGACTTTCGAGAGTTTCTAGTTCATAGGACAGACGGAACTGCCGAGTAATAGTCGAGTCTAGTCTTCGAGTGATAAGTTTCGGCAAGTCATCCTTTTAACTCTCTGAGCCGCTCATCGCTGGTTCGTCCGCTGTTGGGTTTCTGTAAATGTTTCATCCTGGAAAACGTTTACATGATCTGATAGGTGGAATGATGGCTTTTTCTTATATTGCTCAATGAGGGATTGAACAATGCCCTGACAGTTTTTTTCATCCAGAGCCCCAAGGCACGCAGTCTGATGTAGTTTTTTAACTATATAATACATATTAAGGGTTGGTCACGAAATTAGCGCCCCATAAGAGAGCATTTATAGTGACACTTACTAAGAGGAAAAAGTTATCTATGACTGATCTCCACCTGAGCCGAACAAAAAGATGTATTTCTATTGGGAAAAAATTCCTTGGGGCAACTTTTGAACGCACATCTATCTTTGTTTGCTCT
>NW_016240845.1:0-1047 GCF_001687245.7 Rhagoletis zephyria | reverse complement strand
CTTCCTCAATAACTTGCAACCAGTTTGGTAGTGAAAGAGAGTTGTGTGTGTGTGTGTGTTAGTGTTTTCGCATGGCCAGTTAGCAAAGGTGAGGCAACAACGGTTATTTAGTAATTGCTCTGCGGTTGACAGCTGTGCAGATTAATAGGAGACTGAGACTACCAATAGCGTGCACACTTTCAATTATGGCCACACCAAGAAGACGAGCGATAAAACGAATCGAATGGCTTAAAATACTACCTATGCGTTTGCAGGAGAGGCTTATGTACGATATGTATGGACGTGTGTAGGGACTCTGCAACGTTTGGTAATAACTTTTGCAAAGTTGCAAATTTAAACACGGAATTACACTCATTAGCAGAGGAGCGCTCATTAAGAGGAAAATCAATGGTTTGTAACATTTCTCTGCTTGCAACGTTCGCCACTGGCAGTTGAGTTAAAAAATAAGCAAAGGCAATTGCGCGGAGTTTTTAAGAGAAAAACTACCACTTTATCAATATGCGCATACCTACAGATATGCATACGGGTCAATCAAACACAAATCGATGACTAGGTTGAGTCGACGATTTTCAAATTGGATGAATTTTAGTCAGGACTTTTCTTTTATAAATTTTACAATTTCACGGATTTTGTAAGATTATTTTTTTAATATCTCAAAAATTATTATGGCTACAAAAATGGGTCTTGATCGTGTTATATTTAAAAAAAAATTATTCGAAAAATAAAAAATTACAGAAATTTCGGAATCTAAAAAATCCTAAGAGCAAACATTTCTGGTTACTTTTTTTTATACAATGCCTCTCACTGATCTTAAAAGATCCTGAATTTCTGAAGAAGGTGTTTTGGGAAATATGAATTTGAACTTTGAAAGCAAAAAAATTATTGCAAGCTCTAAATTAAAAATAAATTTAAATTAAATAAAAATTGTTTATCTTATTTTATTTGAAATTTTCCAATTCATATTAAAAAAACACATTCTTGAAAATTTTAGTAAATATCTTTTAGATCAGTTGGAGGTATTGTTTTAAACAAATGTTAATATGAATA
>NW_016240844.1:0-1047 GCF_001687245.7 Rhagoletis zephyria | reverse complement strand
TGAACATGAACATGAACATGAACATGAACATGAACATGAGCATGAACAGGAACATGAACATTAACATGAACATGAACATGAATATGAACATGAACATGAGATTGAACATGAACATGAACATGAGCAAGAATATGAACATGAACATGAACATGGACATAAACATGAACATGAACATGAGCAAGAACATGAACATGAACATGAACATGGACATGAACATGAACATGAACATGGACATGAACATGAACATGAACACGAACATGAACATGAACATGAACATGAACATGAACATGAGCATGAACATAAACACAAACATAAACATCAAAAGCGATAGAGACAAAGCTAGAGAGGAAGCAAGTGATAGGGATCAAAAGGAATACAACTGAAAATGTGCGATGTTGCGATGCGATGTGGTGTTGTTTTTTTTTTGGTACATATGTTATGTTATTTAGTCTTATGTTATGGTATGTTATGTTATGCTAAGTACTAATCTAAACTCCCTTCCACTTAACCCATTTCAACTAATATTATTTCAGCTCAACTCAACTCACATAAACTATTCTTAATTTTAGCGGTTGAATTTCAACCACTGGGCGAGCACTAGTACATATAATTTATTTATTAATTTTCCCGGTAACACCACCTTATATGAATTCGCGAAACAATAATTTCATTTCATCTTATTAATTTTCTGATATACATATAATTTATTTATTCATTTTCCGGTAACACCACCTTATATGAATTCGCGAAACAATAATTTCATTTCATCTTATTAATTTTCTGATATACATATAATTTATTTATTCATTTTCCGGTAACACCACCTTATATGAATTCGCGAAACAATAATTTCATTTCATCTTATTAATTTTCTGATATACATATAATTTATTTATTCATTTTCCGGTAACACCACCTTATATGAATTCGCGCTTCTAGCATCCATCCATAGCACCCGGTCCGGTTGTAATGGAAGTAATTGTATGTTTAACATGTTAAAAATGTTTAAAATGCAATCAATAGATCCTTACGAATTCGCCATTACCA
>NW_016240843.1:0-1047 GCF_001687245.7 Rhagoletis zephyria | reverse complement strand
CTATTCTATTCTCTCTCACCACCTCACCTCCCCCTCATCACTTCACCTCCTCACCACCACTTTCACTCGCCTTGGAACTTATCTTCTTTCTTTCCTGTCCCCTTTCCCGCCCTCCTTCACCACTACCACCTCCCAATCCAATCCAATGCANGTGTTTGTGTGTTTGAATCGTTGTACCTTCTTCTTTCTTCTGTCCACTTCCCTGTAGCTTTCCTCCTCCTCCTTTGCTGTCTGTGTGAGTTTGCACTCTTTCTGTTTACCTTCTGCGTGACCTCATTGATTGAAGATTACTCCCACTACTACTACAACTACTACTTCTTCTTTTCTACTGAATCGCCTCTGAGTGACTCTCCTGAATCTGTGTGTTCCAGCCGGCAGGCCAAGCACTAAAGCTATTCACTCGCTGGTTGACCAGCTGAACTCTTCTTCTGATTTTCCGATTGAAGCTTACGTAAAGACTACTACTGATTGAAACGACACTACACCACACCACACCCACTCTGAACACTGAACACTACTGCTATTGCTGAGATACGAACCGCTTTAAGGTGCTTCAAATTGGGATGACAATGACGTCCCCTTCTCTTCTCTTTCCTCCTCTTCACCTTCATCATCATCATCATCATCCACTTGCACACTATTCCAATTGCGCTCTATCCCCTTCTTCTTCTGTAGGCATCATCGTGAAGAGCACCCCATTTGTAGCCATCAGTGTTAACCCTCTCTTTCCGTGTGCATTCTCCTCCCCTCCCCTTTGTACTTTGTTCGTGTGCTGTAACCTGTGTATCCCTTTCTCTCTTTTTGTGTGTGTGTTTCTTCTGTACAGCTGCTGACCCCAACTTCTAGTGCCCCACCAAATCGCACCGGTCTTCTTCTCTAAGCTCTTTCTCTCTTTCTTTTGCGTTTCCTTTCACATATCCTCGTCTTGTTTTGGTTTGAGCATCCCTCACACTCACACTTACACCACAAACTTCACCACCAACTCCACCAACTTCACCAACACTCTGAGACCAACTCTGAACTCTCTTGACTGACTGACTGACTGAC
>NW_016240842.1:434-1047 GCF_001687245.7 Rhagoletis zephyria | reverse complement strand
AGCAAATAATTTAAAACGCCTGAGTTCTTGTTTTTAACAATATTTTGAAATATAAATAAAATATAGTTCATAAAAAATAAAAGTGTTTTTCATTTTAACATGAGCNCTTGTTTTTAACAATATTTTGAAATATAAATAAAATATAGTTCATAAAAAATAAAAGTGTTTTTCATTTTAACATGAGCTTACACATCATTATACACAGGAGCCAATAAATTATTTTATATTTGTGACTTTTTGAATAGCAATAATGAGATCATTCAAATTTTCAGTGTTTAAATAGTCAAAGAATTCTATACATTTCATTTTAAAATTACTTTTAATTTGAAGTTCAATTTCAAAAATTATAATTAGGTGCCGGTTTCTCTCTTTGCGCCAGGCAACAAACTTTATTCTTAAGATCCTGTAATACTGTGAAAAAGTACCCGTTTTTAAGGGGTTCATCTATATTTCCTCATGGCTTAAATAATTTTTCAACTACGCAAAAACTGTAAAAGACTAAAAATTCGCTAAAAAAAAGTATCTAACTCTATGTCTTGTATGCGAAACTCTTTTACAAAGCCAGTAAATTGAGAAAAGGGAGTTGTAAATTATAGGCAAAAGCCATCCGAAT
>NW_016240842.1:0-366 GCF_001687245.7 Rhagoletis zephyria | reverse complement strand
TTGCTGTCTCCACAGGCAAAAGTTTTTATCTTGATAATGTTATCAGGCAAAATTTTGCCCATGGAGACCGCATATTGCTCTTGGCAAGCAATAATTATCAGAGCTTTTATCTTGATAAATATTGCCAGCAATTTGGTACTTTGACAGCTACATTTTCATTTGCGCGATAGCTTCGTGGAGACAACATTATCGATATTTCAATATAAAAGCAAAAATTGAACTGTTTTCTATTAAAATATGTGTTATTATTTGCTTGGGTGTGAAATAGTATATTTTTTAAACTTTTTAATTGATGAAATCCGGCAAAAATTGCCATGTTATAAATGCTTTTATCAAGATAAAAAATGCCCACGCACAAATATTGCC
>NW_016240841.1:0-1047 GCF_001687245.7 Rhagoletis zephyria | reverse complement strand
CAGCTCGCTGAAAGTAAGAGTATGCCCACTTCGTTGAAAAAATTCACAATCGCTATTTCTGTTTCCTTCCTTGCCAGCTCTACGACCATGCAAATATCAATAATGTATCTGTGTCGAGGGACCCATACAACGCTTAAGGAGCGTTTCAATGGAAGCTCATTGCTCTGCACTCAATGGCTACCTTGGATGTTATTCTGTTGGACTTCAAGGGTTTAATAGCTGCCTGTATGGCAGAATAGATCGTGAGAGACCGCTATGCTGGAGGCGGATGCTATGAGCCACACTTACGCCTCAAGCTGAGGTTTAGTAAGAGTTCACTTGCTACCGTTTAGAATAATCTGTATACATACATATATAGCCGTCGTCCTTGAGTCTAGGCCTGTAGAGCTTTCCCATTTCCTCCTATGTACCTGGGATTCTTATGGAGAAATTGCTGTCTAGCAGCGTAGAGATATAATTTGCCTGCATTTTTTGAAAGCTTTCCTGCGAATATTTAATCTTGCTTCCCTTCATAAATAAATATTTAGTCGAGCTTTTCTTGCAGTGTGCGTCCAACAAATGGAGGGCCTCCTAATGGCAAAAATACTCTCGAAGGTTTGCCATTCCCTGCTGGGGGAGAGAAATCTTTATTTCCCTTTCCGATTTTTGTCGAATTTTCTAAGATGAGCAAATTTATGGCATTCTGAAAGTCTTTGTTAAAATTTTGGGAATTTTAGCTCTCAGAGAAAATACCTAAAAATTATATGACTTTAACAGCAAAATTTTAGCCATTGCTTGAGAAGATCTAAAATAAGTACAAAAAAAAAATACTACTATGCATACTTTGTTGTTTATACAAACTAAATATTCTTAAATATGTACATGCGTAAACTCAAAAATTAAGTGTGTAAATATTTGTAATATTTTTAACTACACAGATAAGACGATTAGGCCAGCGATATTTTTTTTCAAAACAATTTGTTCTACTAGTATTTATGAAAAACACAATTAAGATAAAGACAATTAAGATTTTGACAAGTCCAATAAAATATGAGACTTTTTCTGCTT
>NW_016240839.1:0-1048 GCF_001687245.7 Rhagoletis zephyria | reverse complement strand
TAAACGAGAAAGTGATCGTGAAGTGAAGTGACCATCGATACAAATAGAAAAGTTTTTGCTGGGTAGTTGATATTACGTTGCTTCTGACGGGAAGATGCGATTCCTCTGAAAGTTAGCAAATAACAGCAAGCATCTCTGCACACTCAGGCACAGCTATTCTAAAAATTATCCTCAAATATTGAACTTGAATAGATTTTCTTCGTCGTTTGATTTGGTCCTGCACTTCGCAGATGCTTTTTCCCAATTAAGAAAAAACGAAAAACAAAAAACCATAAAAATTATGTGCTGCCGCTCACGGAATTCGTACTCGAACCTGCCTGCCGTTCAGATACAGCCAGACATACCAATTTGTTTTCAAATGTTCAATTTGAATCAAATTTCTTACAATCAGTATACTTGCCATGAAAAAACAAACAATAACTTGGTTAAAAAAACCATTGCACTTTTGGCTCAGTGTAAGCCACATAAATATACATTCCATACTCTACATATTTATGAATGGACATGACCACAAAAAAAGTATATATTTGCACATATTAACGTCGTTCTGTTAATTTAAAACTACTCGAAACATACTTACATATAATAGATACATACATACATAAACGTATATATGCATATCTACCCTGTGGGGAAGATCTTAAGTTTTGAACAGGTGCGCTTATCGTACACTTAGACCCAGCTCTGGTTGGCGATAAATCTCTTTTGCATGCAAACAACTGGCGAACTTAACACGGCGATGTAGGCATCCCTTTTTCGATAGTTCCAAACCAGCTGCAAAATCAACAGACGAGAGAAAAAAGTATCATGATTTTTCAATCTGTTTAGTTCTTCCGTAGTACGATTTTAAATTATTTTAAAATAAATGTGTTTTCAATTTGAAATTAAATTTGTTCGAACAATTGTAAGAAATTTACATTTACATACCATCGGCTGTAGTTAAGTTAATAGAGGTGCTTGCTGTTATTGGTTAGATTTCAGCAGGTCCCCAAATGTTCTAATGTTAACACAAATTTTGGTTTTGTATTACCAAGCTATGAAAAAGCAT
>NW_016240838.1:0-1048 GCF_001687245.7 Rhagoletis zephyria | reverse complement strand
TACAGCCACACACTCACTGCTGGTGCCAGTGTTGTCGTCTTCGATTTCGCAGTCATCCGCCGATGTGCGCGTGTAAATGCATTTGGCTTTAACTACTTAGGCTAACAGTAAATTACAGGCATAAATCACGTGATAAGTGACACTTCTGCTTTTCACGCTTTTCACTTCGCATTGCGGTGGCTGTTGCAGCTTATTGCCGGCAGCAGCATGTCTGTCTGCTTTCGTGTTTGTTTGCTTGTTGCAGCAGCAATTTGCTGCTGAGCTGTATGTTGCGTAAAGTGTATGTAGTCAGCCTCTTATAGTACTGTTAACTCTACACGTACTCCTGCCACCACGTTGATCCGCTAGCTTCTTCATTCTGTAAGTTTCCTTTCTCTTCCGCTTTCAAAAGTTCAGATAGTTCGAGCCTTGGGCGAAGAAGTAGAAGGAAAGCCTAGTAAGCAATGTGGTTTGTGTGAGTATGTGCCTGCGCAGCTTCTTCACCTCCAGAACTATATTGGCCGTTTCCACTGCTGCACTGTAGAAACTACTTCAGTTTCTTATTCGTTGGCAAGCAACCGCCGCAGATGCAGTTTCTATAATAATAATGGCGGAAGCGTGAGAAAATTTTTTCTCGCTCGAGTAGCTGCATGAGTGTGCCAGTGCACTTCAAGCGGTTGAGAATTNGTACATAGATAAATATAAAGATACGGATAAAGATAAAAGTAAAGAAAGATATAAAGGAAAGATACACCTAATAAGATGGACGGAGAATTTGAAAATAATTGGAATTTTATAATTTTGGATAAAAAACATAGATACAGATGGGGAAAGGACAAGGGAAATCTACTAAGGACAAGGGATTCTACTTCGGCGCGGTGGGTGCTTTCGATAACATCGAACACTCTCTAATAAACATTCGGCTCAAAGTGGTTGAAGAAACCACATGTCGCTGGATAGCAAACGTTGTTAAATCCAGAACCATTACAGCTATGCTTGGACAGCAAAGAACCACATCTCGTTGCAGATGGACCAATCGGCCTTCTTAGTGAAAAATGCTTCGCTGTTG
>NW_016240837.1:0-1048 GCF_001687245.7 Rhagoletis zephyria | reverse complement strand
AATTTCAGAGAACCAGTTTGTTTTTTGACTTAAATTTTATGCATTAGTGTTAACGTAGACGTTGTTGTGGGTTTTAACGTGGCGGTACCCAAACCACTAAAAATTCACCATATAAAAATCGTACTAGGCGATTACAAGGTGGGCAAAGAAGGGATCTTTGACGCCATTGTAGAAAAATTGAGCCTGCAAGATTAAAACTCAGCCTCCTATTCCCTTCGCCAAATTCATTCGCTTCGCAAGTGAAAATACCACCCTAAACGCCCGATAATGGACTGAGGCCGATCTGCTTCGCCGGTTCCGAAACCTGGCAGTATCTATCACTAGGTTGCCGGACATCAGTAGCGACGGTTACGTTTAAGTCAAGACCCGCTATCTCCACTTAGCTAGTAAGGAATAATGGTGATACTGCTGTTCACCATTTCCAAAAAAGTTATTGACGTCTTCGTGGCATTCGGTACGTCAGAAGAGACTGCAGAAAGTGGAGCACGATCCATCGCTCAATACTCTAGGCTGAAATAGCCATTGCTGACAAGTGCCGACACCCGTTCCGGCACTACTGAGCACCAGAAGCAGTAATGNCACAACGATAATCGCACCATATCCGTCAACAATAATATCCCTTCGATTCCCTTTCCAGCATAACCGAAAGCGAGTTTAAAATTGAGAAAAGAAATGATTTGTTCCTCTTTTATATGGATCTTTCCCTGTACTTGGCTCTTAGTGAACACAACAGTTCCTAAGCGACCTTGATTAATCTTTGGTAGTAACTCTGTAATGGCCGCCAACGAGCAAAGGCCCGTGAATTTTCCCAAGAGCCGCCTCATCATATGTTTTCATCAAACGGTTCGAAGAAGTTGTTCTCAGTACTACCTTTCTGTTGTTACAATACGTTGTATCTTTTAAAAGCGGTTTAAGATCCCATACTACTGCTATGCACAAAGCTATCAGCGCGCTGCCGATAGACCAGCCTGCAGGCCTTTTGGCTATTTTTCAACATTCCAATTCTACAGAAGTTTGTTGTCGAAGGTAACTTCAAAGTATTTCTAGC
>NW_016240836.1:0-1048 GCF_001687245.7 Rhagoletis zephyria | reverse complement strand
TCAAAATAATACGTTTGTCAGAAAATGCGTAAAACTATTTCGTAGCACATGGTAATCATATAGGCAAGGGCGATTTTCCCTGAGGTTTTTTCAACAAATTATAACAAATATTTACTCCAGCTTTTGCTGAAAGTTAAATAAAAGATCGGTGTACATTTTTAGCGCATAATCGCAAAAATGCCAAATTTAGAGTTGTGACTCTTTTGAAGACGGTGTGCGATATATTGCTTGGTAGCGGCAGAGCTGAAATGCGCAATGAGTTCGTTCATACATTCATATATATGTATGTATACATATATATATGTATACATACATACGTGCATTCAAACATACGTATATAAATATGTAGGTACTCGTACTCGTCATGCGTCGCTTTATTTCTTTTTTCCCCTTTCCTATACTACCTATATCTTCCTTCTCACTCATGTAACGTTTTCAGTTTAAAAAATTTCACTCTCTATTTTTGCGATACCGCCGCCTAAGAAGTTTCACTTCAAAAAATCTTTGGAGAAAACTGATNTCGCCTCGAATTCGAAACGAGCCCGAAAAATATATCCGAGACATTTATTTTTTGGAGCTCGTCACGAATTCGATACGATGCCACCCTCGTTTTTGTGTATTGGGTACATACAAGTGGAGTTAAATAAAAGCTTGTAAAAATTGACTTTTATAGCATCTGGGAGGACGTTCGGCCCATCGGATTGGTCTGGCTTTTCACAAATGATATTAAAATAGTCCCCTTAGTACTATATAAAAATTTGGCACTGAGAAAATACGATAGCTTCCTAAATCTTTTGCAAACTTTAAAGCGCTGGCGGAAGTAACCGCCCATGAAGAGTGTCTGGCCATATTGAATATTGATTTTTAACAAATATTCTCTAGAACATATCTAAAAACCAGCGTTTCGAATTTAACATAGGTAAGCAACGTGTTTGCGTACCTTTCACACCTGATACCACAAAAAGAGCCGCCTTCCCAAGCAAGCCGATACTCATGCCTTCTTAAGGCTTTCTGCACATTGGTCGTCCAATCATAGTTGCTTCATCGT
>NW_016240835.1:0-1048 GCF_001687245.7 Rhagoletis zephyria | reverse complement strand
GCGACGCACGTTTGGTCTGCTAGTTGCACGTTTTGTTTGTCGGGTTGTGGCTGAATATGTCGCTGCTCCAAATGCTTGCGTAGGTATTCATTGATGTATGTTAACGTGGCTCCAGTATCGCTTAGGGCCTTCGACTAGGACGTTCGCAAAGAAGCGGTCATCACGACCTTGCCAGCCTGGTCGAGACGTGGTTGTTTTATCGGCGGGTGACTTGAGGGTGGCCGTTTTCTCCTTGCGACACAGGCAATTCCTGGAGAGGGTACCATCTCGTCCGCATCGAGAGCAGAATAGTCGCCTCGGGCCTCTACACCGAAATCGGTGGTGTCCGCGCTTTTTGCATCTCCAGCAGGTGTTCTTCCCATCGTATCGTTCGTCTGGAGTGGATAGGCAGTGTGCCGCTTGCCTGGTTTTTCTGGCCTCCTCGCTTCTGAGTAGCTCATATTCGTCTGTGAGCTCCATCAACTCTTCGATAGTCTGGAACTCGCTCCGCTTTATGAATAGTCGGTACTTCACTCGCAAGCCTTCGTAGATGCGCTCCAAGTGGTCTTCGTTGCACATAGTTGGGTGCTGTCGGATTAGCGTTTGGAGGGCGCGGATATAGTCCTTGGCCTTTTCTCGGTTTAGCTGTTTCCGCTGGCGAATGGCGTTTTCCAACTGACTTATGTGTTGACGGGGAAGAAAGAATCGTTCAACTTCGGTACGGAATACAGCTCAGGTGGTTATGTGTGGCCTTCGGATGCGGAACCATTGGAGTACTTTGCCGCGGAGTATTTCGGATAGGGTTGGGAGGAGTTGGTCTGGCGTGATTTGGTAGCATTCCGCCAGCTCCTCAATCCTCTCCAAGAAGTCGTGCAGAGTGTCGCCGCCGGAGTAGTGTACGTCCCAATGACGGACTGTGCTCATAACCTCGGCGTTGCTCATATGGTCTCGTTTCTGGGCGGTTGGTTTTGCCCCCCGGCGTGCAAGAGAGATTCACCCAGCTTAATTGCCGGAGTTAGTTCGTGTGGTAATTTCGCCATGCTAGCTTCATCGGCAGCGATCTCCATCT
>NW_016240834.1:250-1048 GCF_001687245.7 Rhagoletis zephyria | reverse complement strand
TTTTACATATAATTAACTGCATTTAAATGCGCATTTCAAAATTTGTACATAAATTATAAAAATGCAAAAAAGTTAGCCAAAATTTCAAATTTTTTACTCAGCATTTTTAGAAAAATTTTTGGTACGCAGTCCATTAAATTTACATAAGTAGGATAAAATGCAAGTTTCAAGCAGTTACAAAATACCGTTGATTTTTGGGGATTTTTTAAACGTTGCTGGGCATTTTCTTCCATATAAACAAATTTTCGAACATACTTCGCATGGAAGAAAATGAGTGACACCACCAGCATAAAAAAGATATAATAAATCAACGTTACTTTTAGTCACTTGAAACATGCACTTTAACCTCCTGTAATTTAATGGGTTATACTTATAAAATTGCATACCTAGAATTTTTCTAAAAATTCTGAGTAAAAAGATTGAAACAATTGAATAAAGTTAAAAGGACTATATTCGAGGACGTTGTAGAGTTTAGATTAGACCTCACCATACATTTTTTTTTTTTTAATAAATATTGCGCAACTTGAAGGATATTCAAGGATAAAATTTTTAAGGAGATTTTCAATACTTATGCACCAAAAAATGTTTTCTGTTTTCTCTACAGAATTTTCTCTTCAATTTGATACACACACTGTTTTCCTAAGTACATTGCACTAAATTTTTTAAACGATTTTCTGAATTACTCATATTATTAAATTTTCAGTCCTTTTAAAAAATTCTGACGCCTGAGAGAAAAACTAAAAACGCAATTTTACTGCATATATTTGGCCTATGGCTTCGCGAATATATTTATTTTTT
>NW_016240834.1:0-153 GCF_001687245.7 Rhagoletis zephyria | reverse complement strand
GAGTGCATTTCTGCCATGAAAAACAGCTTCTCATAAAAATACAATCGCCGTTCGGAGTCGGCGTAAAACTGTAGGTCCCTCCACTTTTTGTGACAATATCAAGTGCACACCACAAATCAGAGGAGAAGCTCGGCCAAACACTAACATATGTGT
>NW_016240833.1:0-1048 GCF_001687245.7 Rhagoletis zephyria | reverse complement strand
CAAATGTATAGAAAAATATTTATTTATTAAATACCAACATTTACATATCCGAGGGCTTATATCCAATTCTTCCCATTTGAAAATTTCATAAAAACTGATAATAGAACCCATCTGGGACTTAACTGTCACCACTGATATTAATTCTTACTTTGCAATCCAATAGTTAATTCCATGATAAAAACATGGTTAATTCTACATACAACAAACGATATGCAAGATTAGATTTATCATGGTCGATGATAGGTGGGTTTTTGTATCAGAATCACAATTTTGTGAAAATTACATGGGTATGGTATATAAGCCCTCGATATATCAAGGAACATATGGTTACTATCGATCAAAATGCCCCACTTGACCTTTTTTCTTTTTGATTGGTAGTGTTTAAGAGGTAGGAATATGATGTATTGTGGAACGATTTTCCGGCAACCGAAACCGGATTTTCTGCAAACCAAATTTTATGTTTATTTTTTTTTTTTACTTCATCAAACTACCATATAAGCACTTCCAAAAAATAACAAACAAAAAAAATTTTTATAAATTTGAAATTGGTCAAATAGATGGGTATTGCATTGATGATAAATCTGTATGTATGTATGTATATAAATCGACTCCTACGATTATAACCGATGCCTGCTTAAGTGTACGATTTTCTTCCTGCACCACTTTGCATTTGATTTTAAATGTGTCTAGTTCAGCCTTGAGTACTCTGTAAAGACGCAAATTGATGTATTCGTTATTATTTAACAGCAGGTATACGAACTAATCGTACTTATTTTGTTGTGTCAACGACTCGATGCGCTTTTGTAATTGTTCGCGAGATACTGGACTGGGTGGAAGCATAGTACCTCCATCTAGGGAGCTTTCNGTGTACTTTTAAGGTATTTGTAATGGTATCCTCACTTTTTAAGTGTTGGGAAATTTATTATATTTCGTTAATAAACGGGCCGATAAATTATGTAATACCTAGGGCCTGGATTCTTATGCGCTAAAAAAAAAATCAAAATTATGCGCATATAATGTGCACTAACAAATAAAAAAATGCACTAAC
>NW_016240832.1:0-1048 GCF_001687245.7 Rhagoletis zephyria | reverse complement strand
TTGTTGATCAAATTAATACTTTAATTAAACATACTTATTATTAAAATTTTATTTAAAAAATACCACTGTTTCCTACTGTGGTAGAAATATGTCATTTTATAACTTGAATCATAGAAATCGACATCGGCTGTTTTACTCTCACGCTCTTTTGGGCTTGAATTTTATATATAGTATAGATATAGATATACAAGAGTTTCTCATTTACAGTAATAAGAATAAGTGGTAAATTTCCCGGAAAACACCCTCCAAAAAAACGTCGAGATCCGCCGCTGGACCTGTGTTATTTTCGATTATGTACTTGGATGTGAAATATCACCTGTGAAGATGCGTCGTTAACTAGTCTTTCAGTGTTGTAAAGGGTAATACGGCTTTCCTACGGCACCGTGAACTACTTTGTTCGCTCCTTCAATTACGATCGCGAATTACCCCTTTCCCATGGGCACATTCGTAATTCGATTTGACAGTTCTCTATCTTTGTGTTTTTTTCTTCGCTTCGAAATTTGTGCAAAATGTAAGCTATGCATTTATAAGTTTCCGTATTATATTGGTGTTGTACACATGTATAAACTTTACTTTTCGTACTCATAAAAAAAAAACAGTTTCGATTTGTGAACTGGTTTCGATAAATTTCCGATAAAAATTAGAGACGGCAGAGATTTGTTCGTAATTCGGATGGTAATTGAATCTGAATTACAAACAAATGAGGTAATTCGCTCCCAAAATTTAATATGGTGAATTACGTAATGCGAAGGGTAATTGGATTGCGAACTACGAATGAGAGAGCGAACTACGTAATTGGGGTGTATTGGGAAAGCCATATTAAATATTATTGATTAAGGCTAAGAGGCGTTTACACTGTTCAACTTTCACGGGCGGTTAGTTGAATCAAAACTCTACATCATTTAACTGAAAGTTGACAATGTAAACTCCTTTTAAATATAATGATTGTGTACGATTAGAAAATAATAATATTCCGAACCAATTTTTTTGAAAATTTGGTCACTGCTATAAAACTTGAAAAGGAGGACATTTTTGCTTAAAAGGAGGA
>NW_016240831.1:386-1055 GCF_001687245.7 Rhagoletis zephyria | reverse complement strand
TCGAAATGGAAAGATTAAATCGTTTTTTTGATCCCGCGATGCTGTTAAATGAAAAGTGTTCATTCATAATGAATAAAACTAGAGATGGGCAAAACTCGTGCTTTTCTACGTGACACGTCGTGTCACGCTTTTTCACGCATGAGCGTGAGCGGCTTTCAGTGAAAAATCACGTAATATCCGTGATCGTGCGTGCCTGAAATTTNAGAGATGGGCAAAACTCGTGCTTTTCTACGTGACACGTCGTGTCACGCTTTTTCACGCATGAGCGTGAGCGGCTTTCAGTGAAAAATCACGTAATATCCGTGATCGTGCGTGCCTGAAATTTTCGCGTGCGTAAGTGTGCGTGAGTTAGATTTTCGTCAATCACGTAATTTTCACATATGTATGTATGTACTTATTTGTATTTTAATCTAAAATAAATTCGTAAACTTACTGTTTAACTTTCACTAGAGTGGCGACATTTATTCTTTTTCCTTTGACATTGGAGGCATTCTATAATATTAAGTTAAGTGAATTGATAGACGCTTCAAAAAAGCTTGTAGGTTATTTTAAACATACCGAACTCAATAAGAAACTATCAAAGTCTTTAAAGCAACATGTTAAGACACGGTGGAACTCGTTATTTATAATGCTGTCAAGCATTCACGAAAGGCGACAAGAAGTTCAACA
>NW_016240831.1:0-376 GCF_001687245.7 Rhagoletis zephyria | reverse complement strand
TGTTTTCTTACAGACAAATGAGAATAGAACATTTAAATACATAGTAATTTATAATAATAATAATAATAACAGCATAAAATAGCAGGTTTGGTAGCTGGCGAGGCCTAGTCTTCAGTCTATTTTTTGTGCGGCGGGCGGAAAGACCTAGTTTCCGCTCCGCGCTGCGGACAGGCTNATTTTTGTGCGGCGCACAGTGCCGCGAAGGTGGACAAAAATACAAAAATCGACTGTCTTGAAACTTAGATGTTTTGATGTCAAGTTACAGCTAAATCTCCAACTAAGAGAAGTTCATAAGTTATTTTGTGATAAAAACAACTTTCANGCCGGGTTTCCGCTCCTTGTTCCCGAAGACATTACTTTGTATGTGTGGCAGGCG
>NW_016240830.1:0-1048 GCF_001687245.7 Rhagoletis zephyria | reverse complement strand
GCGTTTAATTGCCAGTAACACTATTCTTTATATGCAATTAACTATTAGTCGAATGCTGACTTTGAGGCGCCTGAATAGCTACATGTATGTACATGCATATGTATGCATGTATGGATATGAATATGTAGCACCAATTATAATTGGTAGTACAAAATGTTCTATAGATAGTTAGATGTTAATAACAACCGCGCGCTCATAAATAATGCATGCAAAAAAAAAATAAAAAATCTGTCGATAAATCGAGTTAGCGGAGGCGTCAANTACACAGCTCGAATTATTAATTGGTAAATTCTTCGCTTAGTTCATAGGTAATTAAGCCCGTTTTGTTTATGTTTACTTGTCAGCTCTGTGAGTTCAGCGTTTAATTTGAGAGAATAATTGACAAATCACATTCTGTGCGAAATTCATTAGTTAACTCAATGTCAAACGAAAGCTTTTGTGGTAAACAAAATGCTAAAACTGGAAAGCGTGTATGTATGTAAGTAAGAAAGAAAGAAATATAGAAATATGTAGGACTGTTATCATACATACATATAGACGTAGTTTAATAAAATTGTACCATTTTAAACAGGTGGCAACCCTCTTCAAAAAATATTTTCAAACTGCAACCTTATTAAATTTCTTTCGTCTGACACCCATATTGTGGTACCTATTCCGATCGCCCAATTCCCTTAATCCATTAAAATTAGATTTTTCAAATAGGTGGCAACCCTGCTAAATGTTGTTTGGAAATGAAAGCTTTTCAAAACCATTTCTATTGATACGCTTATTGTAATAATTCATTTAAAATAATTGAATTTAATATTTAAACAGGTGGCAACCCTTGCAAAACAGCTCAACAATATTCTAAATGTCAACACTAAAAGTTTTCTAATAATATTTCGCTTAACACCCATATTAAAGTTTGCTCATATAGCTTGCGAATAATTACTTTAAATTTCACTTTTAAAATAGGTGGCAACTCACTTCAAAACATTTTCAAACTACAACTTTCGTCTGACGCACATATTGTAATATAAACTTCAAATAAATAATTATCTTTATTAAA
>NW_016240829.1:0-1048 GCF_001687245.7 Rhagoletis zephyria | reverse complement strand
TGAACTAGTATTTTTTCTAACTGGTTTGGCTTTTCACTGCAGGGTAGGTATTACGATTCCGTAGAATCCGGAATTGAGCTCCACTCGGAGCGATTCTTACAAATAATTTTAGTTATTATTATTTTTTAAGTTATAATATTTACTTTTATTATTCTATTATATTTTATTTTTTGTCATTTTACATAAATAGATATTTCACTTTAATCTTATTTCTTTGACTTTAGTTTCAATTAAAAACGCCACAACAAATACAAATTAATTAAAAAAATAAAAGTTATAACTGAAGGCACAAAAAAAGATGTAACAAATTTCGCTGATCGTGGGACCCGATCGCGGTTCGTTTAATTCGCAATACAGCCGTCTGTCTACGCTTTTAGAGGCTAAAAGAGTCTTGAGGATTGTGTTAAATGAAGTTACATAAATGTACTCGGAGATGTGAAATTATTTTACAGCCCGTTAAAAAAAAAATCGTATATGTACTAAATTTTGATAAAATTGTTTTTTTTTTTTGGTTTCTTCCGAAATATTTTTTATGTTTATATAAAATTAATTTGTCTTGAAACTATGTACCAAAGATTCTTGCGGAATAGTTACCTTATTTCCTACTAGGCGTTCAAGATTTCATACCTGAATCGCTTAACTGAAATACAATTTACTCTCAAAGTACTTGTACTTTATATATAAAATCTAATTAGATACAAGTGCTAAGAGCGCAATAGCCTAAGCAAATAAAACGTGATAATATTGGAAATAAAAAATAATTTCCCTGCGGAGAAGTCTGCTTTCAACTATTTTTCCCATTTCAGATTACCGTTGCTATTATTTGGCAACTAACTTAGGCTCCAAGTATTTAGTTGAATTGTTTAGAGATTTGCTGGTGGTTCCAAGTTCCTTTATAGATATGGAAGTGTAAAATACATATGTACACATTTACATGTACATATGTATACGTATGTTGTAATTCCATTTTCAAAATAAGTAAAAAATCCGATTCCGAATAAAATGCGAAAAGCGGAAATTGAAGCAAGCCAAAGCCTAAAAACAGGTG
>NW_016240828.1:0-1048 GCF_001687245.7 Rhagoletis zephyria | reverse complement strand
TACTTCACCATATAAATCTGAAAAATGGGACGTGACTCCAGACCATCTGGACGCATTTGCGGACATGGTATGGAGAAGGGTTTACATATATCGCGATGCCATTGAATCATCCACTCGTCAAAGTAGTAATATTCATAGAAGAGACAGCCAAGAAAGCCGAGCGCTGGCAATATGAAGAGGCCAGAAAAGAAGCCGATGCGCATCATGAGTCGTTCCAGTTTGTCTGTACGCTTGCCATCTGTCTTCATTACAGTGCGTATGCGAAATAGCGATATAAAGCCGGCGAGTAGAAAGAGCGCGCCGATGGAAAGATAAATGCAGAGTGGCAGTATGAGGAAGACGCCCAGAGAGTGTGTGTCCAGTTGGCCAACGAAGCAGACGCCGGAGAGGATGTCGCCTGGAACGAAAGAAATTATAATGAATTACGGTTAATTTGAGTAGAAATTCAATTTATAAGTGTTAATAAGTACATTTTAAGTATACATGCTGCATCTTCACTCGAACAACTAAAATATTTACATATTTTAATGTTATACGAGTATGTTAGGCTGTAGAAAGAAGTCGGCGAAATGGGCTCAGATGAGGTGACGCTAGACGCGCATAGAAGCACACCGCAAGGAGGGCTGCAATCTCCGCTTTTATTGACGTTTGTGGTAAATAAATTACTGACAGTGACTGAGCTCACTGGCAACCCAGACGCTGAAAGCCATTAGTGATTGAGCCACAGAAGTGGGACTGAGCCTTAACGATGAGAAGACTGACCTAGTATTATTCACTTGGAAATACAAGATCCCAAGATACAAAATTTAGGTTGGGATAAACCTAAATTGGGATAACCCTATTAACATTAATTTCATTTTCCCTAGACCAGTCTTTCACAAGACAGAGTGCTCGGAGCAGCAGTTACTTGAATATTCGTAACCGATTCTGCGACAGGAATGCCGTCGGATCAGTCGTAGGTTCCGATACAGTCGTACTTGAATTAGCAAACTAAAAGGTGTTTACAGAGAGACGTAGTGGAATAAGCACCACTTGGTATTGCCCTAGA
>NW_016240827.1:0-1048 GCF_001687245.7 Rhagoletis zephyria | reverse complement strand
AGACTTTTTTTAAGTTAATCCATTTATTGTTGTTCAAGTAAAAGCTTACGTACCAATAAACTTCAGGTGTATGGCAATAAACTATGGCTTGTAAAAATGCAAGTATGTCTGTTTATATTTAAAAATCAGTAGACTACTATCAAAAAAACCTACTCATATTTCAACTTAAGTTCTTCCATAGCTAGTCGCTCTGTCATTTCAAGCTCAAGTATTTTAAGTTTTTCTAGGCTTACAAGCTCTTTTTCTTTGAAATCTTGCTCTATTAAAAGGTGATTTTGCTTAAGCTCAAACTCTTTTTCTTTTAATCGCAATTCGCTTTCCCTTATGCCTAGCTCCCTATCTTTTGCAACCACGTCTGCTTCTAACTTTTGTTTTTTAAAACTTATTACTTCGGCTTGTACTGCCATAATTTCCGACACCCCTGTTCTGCTGTATATGCCTTTGCGACTTGTGCCTGCCGCGCAACTAATTTCAACTGCATTATCATTAATTGCTGGACTTGGTAAACACCGGCTCGTACGTGCCACGCTGCTAATTTCAGCTGTACTGTCAGTAGTTTCCTGAACCTGCACACATTCCGGAGTTTGATACCTCCCGGGAACTTCGAAAACTATGGGTGGTTGATTTTCAATAATATCCTCCAAACATAAGATATCGTCAGTCATCGTATCTTCGGTTATCATACCATCGCTAACTCTGCTTCCAAAAATATCTTCGAGTTCGTNAGTTTGATACCTCCCGGGAACTTCGAAAACTATGGGTGGTTGATTTTCAATAATATCCTCCAAACATAAGATATCGTCAGTCATCGTATCTTCGGTTATCATACCATCGCTAACTCTGCTTCCAAAAATGTCTTCGAGTTCGTAAAAAAAACTGCAGGTTTTCAATAAAATATCTACATAGGTATAAAGAAATAAAAAGTTTGTTTTCCAAATACATTAGTCAGTCATAAATATTGAAAACCTACTCTTAATTGTATCACCATCCATGCTACCCGCCCCTGTCGAACCTTCCCAATCTTTCGCTTTCTTGTAATTCGTTTTCA
>NW_016240826.1:0-1048 GCF_001687245.7 Rhagoletis zephyria | reverse complement strand
TGTTATGTTATTTTATGTTATGTCATGCTATGATATGTTATGTTATGTTATGCTATGTTGTTTTATTTTATTTTATGTTATGCTATGTTAGGTTATGTAATGCTATGTTATGCTATGCTGTTATGTTATGCTAAGTGCCAAGTTCAACTTTTCTCCACTCAACTAAACTCATCTAAACTCCGTTTAATTTGAGTGGTTCAATTTCAACCGCTGGGCGAACACTAGTAAATTATAATGGGCTGCTGGGAGGTGTTCTTGCACCAACTAACAAAGCCTATAGTCCGTCTTTGACGTCGACGGTTATGCTGTGCGAATGGTTCAGCTTTTTTGTCCCATTAAAAAAGCTTGGCTTAAAGTANTAGGGCCTGAGCCCTACCTTACGGTCGGAACCAGCACAATCAAGGAATAACTCAGGAAGGAGATCAACAAACTCAGAGAACTGCACTAGCGTAACACTGTAGGTCTACTGTAGGTTAAATTAGGTGTAGGTCTGTAGGTTAAATTTCTTTCGTGAAATTGACTGTAAGAAGTCCCCTGCCTTTTTTAGCTGGGGATCTAGTCGAACGACCTATGTCTCTTCTGTGATTTGTTCGAGGAGACTCCATTACACCTGCTTCGCGAGTGCGAGACTATTGGGTATTAACATTGGGAATCTCCTGAAGAGAAACCTAGTTTTCCGATCAAAAAATATTGATTTTCAAGAATTCTATACCATTTCTACGAAAAGTTGTCTTTCCCCATACAAAATACATGGAGCACTTTGAGCGCTTTGAGCGACCTCTAAATATTTTTTTCGGTATAGAACAATCCAAAGGGGTGAGAGCCTTAAAATTCCGAATTTCCTTTTTCACATGCAGTTTTGAACCACACTAATGTATATAGTATGTATACTTTTTACTAAACACTTCCCAAACGAAGTTCCCACTTTAATTTTTTCCTATTTTGAAAAAGAAATTTTCGCATAACCTAACCTGACCTATAGCTTTAAGCAAAACAAAGAAAAAAATTAAATATGTAGCCTTGGATATTTGTTAAATACTTCCAGTGA
>NW_016240825.1:0-1048 GCF_001687245.7 Rhagoletis zephyria | reverse complement strand
CAGCGCAACTCTTTAGCATCTGATAAAAGGGACCAGTGCCACCAGCCGCCGCTGGATGTATGAGATCGGTTGGTGTTGTCGCGTCGCGTCCGCAATAGCAATGACAAAGTTGGCAAGAAGATGGAAAAAAATTTAGAAAAAATGGTTCAAAAGAAATACTTAAAAAGTCGCTGGCACTGCTTGTTGCCGCCAGTGACGTGTCCACCACGGTTTTCGTGTCAGACGTTCGCCTTTTTACTTTCTCGATTTTTTTTTTTGTTCTTTCTACTAAACAAACTAAATGTATACTTTTTTATAGACTCTTGACTCTACTAGCTGGCAGCCGATTCTTTTTATTGAAGTCAAGTTTGATGCTGTTTTTTTTTTATTTTGATTTTCCTTTTTTGAAACCTTCTTGCTTGCAGCCAAATTTGTACGCCGCTCAGTTTGTTGCTTAATTCCCTTTTCTTTTGCTGCCTTACATACGTACATACTTTCCGAGCACTTTTGTTTTGTATGCGCGTACCTACCTCGTTTCTTCGCCTTTTCTTTATTCTACTCTGCCTTTATTTGTGTGGAGGACCTCAAAATGCTGGCTAATAAAATGTGACAGCCACAGCTAATGAATCGGCGAAGTGACAGCGCGGCGTGAAGCAGGGCGAACCGAGGAAGTGTAGTGTGTGTGTATTGGAGCAGCCAGCCAGCCAGCCAGCCGTTCGAGAAGGCATCGATATTTGAATTTCGCCTTTGTTTTGCTTGGCGTAATTTAAATTTGTTATTTTTTTATTTTTATNTGTTTTTCACTTCACTCTGCGCTCATTGCGATTCGTTGCGGTTATCGAGCGCGGGCAGCCAGCCGCGGCATGCATACCTGCGCGCATGCGCCACCAGCCCCAGCAGCGTTGCCATTTAACAATTTGCATGTGTATGTGTGCGCGCGCGCGCGGAGCCGCGTATGTATGTGTGTGTTTGGTCGTGCCCCAACCGTTGCTTTACTCTGCTGATGACCGATTTGTTTTATTTTTGTTGTTTTGTCCAATACACATTAGCGTTCTTTTGTTTCATTGCT
>NW_016240824.1:0-1048 GCF_001687245.7 Rhagoletis zephyria | reverse complement strand
AAAAAAAAAAACGTTTTATGTGTGGGTGCGCATATGAATTTTCGCTCGCTCGCTTTTTATGTACAATATGTTTGTTGCTGGTTCTCTCTTTTTCTCAATGCATTTGTAGTGCGTGAAAAGGTTGCCAACTTAGTTTTGAAATCTATTTGTTTTTGAGGTTCATTTAACCTCTTATTTTGTATAATTAGCTGCTATAGTCATTTGGACCTAGTTGTGCACATCAAGAATTTTGATTTTTACAGCAAGACTTATATTTTTCCATATTCGGGGAAAGAACTATATGATGTCGTATTTGTGGATAGATGCTTTATGAAAGACACCGCTTAGTCTTTTGGGTAGCCTATTGCCATTAACTTGTGGTCTGATATATCAACCTTGGACTTCTTTGGTTTGACGGTTTCTTGGCCTCTGGTATATTGTGGTTTATCCATACGGTTACGAAACGCGGCGAAACTTTCTTTCGGATTGCGGTTGGACATCACACGGTTCGGCTTACGGTGTGTGCAATCGCGTCATATATCGCGCCTATATCTTTTTATGTCCAAAACATCATGTGGAATGAGATGTCAAATACAAATATAGGTGTCTATTAATAGATGTTAGTTGACAGGAGCAGAATTGACTTAGACCAAAACCTGCATTCCGGAAATATTCCAAAATTACCAAGTACTAACCAGATCCAGACACTAACTTGCAATTTCAATATAATAACCCGCCTAGATACTAATTCTACAACAGACCAAATTTTACATCATAAAGTATGCGATTGCAACTCTGTCAAATAATAGTTGCATTACTCTTATTTCTAACCCAGATTGTGCAATACTGCACTGATACAACACCCACTACCACCACAAACCCACTTCCGCCATGCACAGCCTTCTGCCGCCAGCTGCTGCTTTTCTCATTTAGCCGCTCTCACTACTGCCACAGCATATCTTAAAACACTTAGTGGTGTGTGTGCACGCTCTTCCGTTTTTGCCATTCTCTCTTGCCGCCGAGATTCAGGTTGCAATACTGATTTGTTTTCCTTTCATTCTTAGTTTAG
>NW_016240823.1:0-1048 GCF_001687245.7 Rhagoletis zephyria | reverse complement strand
GCATACTTTTGGAATCGAAAAACCTTTTTAAAATACAAATTAATTATAATTTCTCAAAATTATTTGTGATACCACATCATGGCGCATTCAAAAATAGGAAAATATCCTCCAAACACCCATCCTTGATCAAAAAAAAAAATATTAAAAATTAGTAGATATCTACAAATGTACATTTAAAATTATAGTATTCTAATTTCAACAATCAACCTACCAAAACTGTCAAACTCGGCCAACAAAATTTCAGCTTGCTGAATTTTTATCTATTTTGGTATATGTAAAGGGCAATTATGGTACAAGCGAAAAATGACATACGGCAACCGTAGTCAGCACACACTAAAGTAAACAAACTGGAGATTAATAGTAAATTAACTAAAAATAAACTCAACAAACCTTGTGCTTAATAACTTTACTCTCTTTTTCGTTGTATAATAGCATTAATAATAAAATTTGGCATAAATAATTGAAAAAGGTCATATTTTCTTTTGTTTATTTACAAACATACATATGTTTGTGATCAGCTGATTTTCTTTCTTGCAAGTTTTCGCTGGCAAAAAATTCTTCCAGCAGAAATTTACAGCTCTCTATCACATTTTGCTCTCTCAATTGAAAAATTGAAACTAANATATTTTTAAATACGAACATTTTTAAGCGATAATCAAATATTAAGTATTCATTTTTACTGTGCATTTCCCTCAGTGTATGTATAGGGGGAAATCTTTTGAGATAGCGACATATTGCGTACTGATATATTGTTGCAGCCACAAAGCAGCTCCACTACCAACTACTACTACTACTAAACCAAATTAGTATGTGACCACCCCTGAGGCACCACCTGCGGTAACATCAATAAAAAAAAATATTCCGATGAATTGATAACACTATCCTTTTTTGAAGTCGGTTTAAAAGGCAAAAATTATTGAGGTAAAAATAAATTATAAATTTTTTAAAAGCTATATTTTAACATTAGTAGTAAAATTTGTTGCAAATAGTGTTGCTACTAATTTTAATGTAAGTATTTATGTATTTCTCAATGTTATTGTGGCTTGTT
>NW_016240822.1:0-1048 GCF_001687245.7 Rhagoletis zephyria | reverse complement strand
TCATCGAATTTTTATAAATGCTCTACAAAGTTTAAAATTTTGATTGACACGACTTTTTTGATGGTAAGCTATATTTTCATAAAAAAATAATAAAAATTTTTTAAACAAAGAAAATTTGCTAAAACTTGCCAAAATGTCTCGTCACCATTTACGTTCTCGCCACCGTACACAAGTTTAATAATTTGAGTAGGCTCGCTTTCCGGAGAATAATCTACATATGTACATATATATGCACATTAGGGTGGCTTGTTCAACGTACAAAATAAATACATGCATTCGTGGCTCATGTAGTAAGATCAACAATACAACGATAGAGATATGTGTCTTAACGGTGGACAGCAGGCAT
This sequence comes from Rhagoletis zephyria, assembly GCF_001687245.7. NCBI lineage: Eukaryota > Metazoa > Arthropoda > Insecta > Diptera > Tephritidae > Rhagoletis > Rhagoletis zephyria. The sequence continues at coordinate 702 of NW_016240822.1, read as the reverse complement.
ATATAATACAGCAAGCAATCAAAGCATCATGTTGACAAACAAACATTGTGGGTATTCATGGACATAAATAGATGCAAATATTAGATACACTTGCAATTTAGCAGGTTTGGCTATTTTTCTTTGTTTTAAAAATTTCAAGCTCTGTAGAACCTTTTTAAAAATTCGATGAATTTTAAAAATTTTCATACATTTTTTAAACCTTTTAATCAAAGTTTTTTGAATTTTTTCGAGTATGCAACTTCGTAGTCCATTAAATTTTAGTATAATAAGGTGCAAGTTTTAGGTAGCTAGGACTCACCGTTAATTTTTCTCAGTTTTTTTCCACGCATTTTCTTCCATAAAAAATATATAGATTTAAAGAGATTTATAAACAGACACTTTCATACAAATTTTCGATTTATAAAGCATTTAAAGTCTTCTTTACTTAATTTTTTTTTTTTTGTGAATTTGGGTGTAATTTTTTGTTAGATTTGATAATGTAATGATAATAATTACTCATACGCCACAGCCCCACAGAGAAGTATAAGCTAAGCAGTGAATTAATTAGTAATTCAGTTATACCTAATTTTCATGAAATATCTGTGAAATTTACCCTAGCAATATACTAAAAATCGACGGTTGTGGTGTATTTTTAGAGCAGGCGAAAATAAGGCTCACATTTCGTGCTAAGCAATGCTGTGTTTTCTTTCAGTGCACTTCTCG
>NW_016240821.1:0-1048 GCF_001687245.7 Rhagoletis zephyria | reverse complement strand
AAAAAAAAAAACTCGTTAAACGCAATAAAAATGCTTTAAATGCCTAATTATTTTAATCACACGAGCGACCGATGTAGGCAAGTAGATTTGCGTGCGGCAAGCTGGCGGTGTTACGTGAGTTCGAATCTTACTTCGTAGATGGAGCTGTAAGATTTAGAATGGCTTCTCCTTAACCTTCGAGCGGAGTTTTGTTTGGTACGTCTACTAGTCTAGATTTGCATATGGGATATACCTATAAAGTCGAAATTTTGATATTTCTAAATTATAAGTTCGGCCAAGTTATGTCTAAAATATTTGCCTTACAAATACCCATTGTATGTATGTACATATGCATGTATGTATAGTATGTGTATATAAAAATTAACTAAACTGAGTTACATTCCTATAGCAAATCACTCAACTCAGCATATCTCACAACTTAAATGAGTGAGTATGAATTGTACTAAAGTAACTCAGTGGAGTACAAATATTATTTTCCCCTAATAGAAGAGACTCTTCAGATCTATCTATCTCNCAAGTTGTGTCACACGATTGGATTCAGTGTCCAGGAAGTTCCGGAGCTTCCGGGTAATACGTACATTGATCGTATGGAGCAAGAATGTAGTTTGCCAATCAGCCATAGTAACTCAAAAAGTAAGAATTCCTAAACATTAAGAACTCATCAAATTTTTACTCAACGTCCTTATTGTCTCTGCAAATACATAAGTGGACTATTATTTACTTTTTCTTTTACTGTGCGAATGATGTCATCACTTTGCAATTTTATTATGAGATTAAGTTGCAATCAGATTGTTAATCCAAGTAAGAATCCTCCCTTAACTGAAGTCAACGACAGCGCTTTCCCTTTTAGCTATACATTCGCTTCCTGTAGGCAGAAATGAGCACATACATATATAAATATTTCACATTGGTTTGAAAAGGAGAGTTTATTTACCCAGCATAGTTCCTCTGTTGAAGCAACTAAGTATTGTTTTCTAGGTTAACTGTTGTTTTGGAGTCTTATTTGCCTGCTCTCAAACTATGTATTTGATGATTATGTTGATTTTAC
>NW_016240820.1:242-1048 GCF_001687245.7 Rhagoletis zephyria | reverse complement strand
AAAAAAAAACAACTTTTCGTAGAAATGGTATAGAATTCTTGAAAAATAATATTTTTCGATCGGAAAACTCTGGTTCTCTTCAGGAAACTTACAATAATAATACCCAATTATTTATTTAACCATTTTTTAATACTAACGATTTTTTATTTGTCCCCCCATTGCATTTTTCGGGGTTTTTGTGGGTTTTTGGCGGACCTACAAATCATAGTTGCGATGAAAAAATGGTTAAATAAACAATTGGGTATTATTATTGGGAATCCTGCAGATGAAAAAAGTTTTCCGATAGAAAAATATTAGTTGTTTTGAATTCCATACAATTTCTACCAAAAGTTTTTTTCCCCATATAAAATACATGGAAAACTTTGGGCGCTTTGAGCGACCTATAAATATTTTTTGATTTCAAAATAAAAAAGTAGGGGTATATTTTTTTTTGGGTATAGAATAATCCTAGGGGGTGAGAGCATACAAATTCCGACTTTATTTTTTCACATGCATTTTTGGACCACCCTAATGCACATATATGTTTCTCGTATTTATAAATAGATTCCCTGAGGAAGATGCGTCAAAACAAGTAGGAGAAAAATAAACGTTTATTCTATTTGTAATAAAATACCGAAAAGCTCCATACGGGGAGCGGGGAGAAATAATTATAACATACATGTATGTTTTGTTTTTGTACGGCTGCTAGTACCACTTCATATGAATTCGCTACTCTTCTACGCGAGAATCTGAAATGTGCTACTCTTCCACGCAAAAATCTGAAATGTGCTAGTCTTCCACGCAAATAGTGAAATGTGCTACTCTTC
>NW_016240820.1:0-174 GCF_001687245.7 Rhagoletis zephyria | reverse complement strand
TGAAATGTGCTACTCTTCCACGCGAATAGTGAATTGTGCTAGTCTTCCACGCGAAAATCTGAAATGTGCTACTTTTCGACGCGAATAATGAAACGTGCTAGTCTTCGACGTGAATAGTGGAACGCGCTAGTCTTCCATGGTAATTTGTGATGTGCTACTCTTCGCTGGGCCGCT
>NW_016240818.1:0-1048 GCF_001687245.7 Rhagoletis zephyria | reverse complement strand
AAACTGGTTTGAGATCGTTAATATAAAAATCATTTTATACATTCACTTGACTCGGCTGATTAAGTCATCAACATTTGATCGATTTTGGTGGTTTTTCTTTTGTTAATTTAAGGTTTATTATTTTTCCATAAAAGCCTAGCTCATCATATAACAAACAAAATATAAATCCACATTTCAAACTTCGTGCAAAAATTAGCTGCTAGATTTTCAGCTAGATTTTCATTTTTTTATTCAGATTTTTAAGATTTTTTTGAGTAAGCTATCAAGCCCATTAAATTCCAGGGCAATAATGTGCATGTTTTAAGTTGCTAAAGAATAGCAAGTCTTAAAAAGGTCGCCTACTTTTTTCTGACTTTTTATGCTGCTACAGCTTTTTTGGTGCTTTTGCGAGCGTGCGTGTTGCAATAGATCAGCTCTTCCTGATTCGGCTTTTAATGTGCAATTGCAAAAATTGCAATAAGCCGCNAAGTGTTTACAAAACCAAAAAAATGCGCGTACGCTTGGCTTGCATCATATTTAAGTCATCTGTGTCCAAAGAATAAATATCTTTTGAAGAAGCTGCTGCGAAAAACAAAGTTTGTAAATATTTATTAAGAAAATAATTCAAAATCAGTTCTACTTACAAGATTTAGTAACAGAGAAAAATTACTGGGAAGTTAAAAACGTCATTTTTACACAAACAAGGTCCGAACGTCAACAGGATACAACGTCAACCTGGCAACGCTGAACACAAGTCAAATTCCTTGCACAACACCCTTTCTAGAGCAGACCAAGCATTAATTGATTTTGAGCCTTTCGAATACTTATAAAGTAATGTAAATATGTACATATGTATGTATGTACTATAATACATATATTTAAATGTACATAACATACTTGCGCAATCCACCATGAATTCGCATTGTGAAGTTGCACAGAAAGCAACAGCCGACAGACCGGTAAAGGAAGCGACTACGATGACAACGTTGCCGGCGTGACGCAGTTAAGTGAAAATAAAAGCATAAGTAATTTCTAAATTGTATACATACAATTGTGGGAAGAGGAAAAT